>NC_069502.1:646796566-647053034 GCF_027579735.1 Bombina bombina | reverse complement strand
AGCCCTTTTAAGGGCTGGTAAAAGAGCTGATTACTTTTGTATTTTAGAATAGGGCAGGGAATTTTTTATTTTAGGGGGCTTTTTTATTTTATTAGGGGGCTTAGATTAGGTGTAATTAGTTTAAACTGCTTGTAATTCTTTTTTATTTTTTGTAATTTAGTGTTTGTTTGTTTTTGTATTATAGAATAGTTTATTTAATTGTATTTAATTGTAGGTAATTGTAGGTAATTTATTTAATTAATTTAATGATAGTGTAGTGTTAGGTTTAATTGTAACTTAGGTTAGGATTTATTTTACATGTAATTTTGAATTTATTTGAACTAGGTAGCTATTAAATAGTTACTAACTATTTAATAGCTTTTGTACCTAGTTAAAATAAATACAAAGTTGCCTGTAAAATACATATATATCCTAAAATAGCTACAATGTAATTATTAATTATATTGTAGCTATATTAGGGTTTATTTTATAGGTAAGTATTTAGTTTTAAATAGGAATAATTAAGTTAATTTTATGAATATTATTTTGTTTAATATAAATTATATTTATGTTAGAGGGGTGTTAGGGTTATAGTTATGTTTAGGGGTTAATAACTTTATTATAGTAGCGGCGATCGTGCGGGCGGTAGATTAGGGGTTAATAATTGTAGGTAGGTGGCGGCGATGTTAGGGAGGGCATATTAGGGGTTAATACAATTTATTCTAGTGTTTGCGAGGCGGGAGTGCGGCGGTTTAGGGGTTAATACATTTATTATAGTAGCGGCGGGGTCCGGTCGGCAGATTAGGGGTTAATAAGTGTAGTTAGGTAGCGGCGACATTAGGGGGGCAGATTAGGGGTTAATAAATATAGAGGTCGGCGATGTTAGGGGCAGCAGATTAGGGGTTCATAATTATAACGTAGGTGGCGGCGATGTCCGGTCGGCAGATTAGGGGTTAAAAAAATGTATTAGAGTGGCGGCGATGTGGGGGGGACTCGGTTTAGGGGTACATAGGTAGATTATGGGTGTTAGTGTACTTTAGAGCACAGTAGTTTGGAGCTTTATATTCCGGCGTTAGCCCATAAAGTTCTTAACTACTGACTTTTTTTTGCCGCTGGAGTCTTGTCGGTAGAGGCTCTACCGCTCACTGCTCCCAAGACTCCAAATACCGGCGCTAGGCAGATCCCATTGAAAAGATAGAATACGCAATTGGCGTAAGGGGATCTGCGGTAGCCTGGAATCGCGGTAGGGAAGTGAGCATTAGACCCTTTCCTGCCTGACTCTAAATACCAAAAAAAAACAATTTATTGCACACATACAAAGTTACACTTACTAGAAGTAAGTTGATACATTCAGTATAAATATTTCCAATGTAAGTTAAACGTCCAAATTTTCCTCTGACTCATCACCGCTAACTTCGAACCACGTGAGCCTGTATTAGCAAACAGCGTGTGTCAAGAAAACAGCTGATACGAAGCCTGGACATGCCAAAATCTCAACACATTTCGCCCGGTACCATAGGGGCTTTCTCAAGAGCTAGATACACAGGCATATACGTAATGGCTTTTATACCTATACGCTGCTTCAAACTTAGTGGGTATCTGTCACAATCGGCCTATTAAAACTGAAATTGAACTTGTAAAATCCACATAAAATATTTAAAGATAATATCACCTAGATTACGAGTTTTGCATTGCGGTTTTAATGCTGAAAAAATGGCCATTTCAGCATAAAAACCATAACACAGCCATTAAGAGTCTTGTCGGTATAGCTATACCACAAGCATTTTAGCCTGTAACACAACGTCAATCCCGCACTCAAAAAAATGACGTTTTTCTGTGGGATTTCCTTAGCACTGGTATTACAGGTTGTGCGGTGAGGCTAAAATGCTTGTGTTCCAGCCTATACCGACATGATCCATTCCGCTATCTGAGAGCAGTAGTTATAAGTTTTGCGCAACAAAACTGTTACACAAAACTCATAACTAAAATGTTAAAAATACACTAACACCCATAAACTACCTATTAACCCCTATTGCGATGCTCTCCCGCATCGCAAACACTATATTAAACTTATTAACCCCTAATCTGCCCCTCCCGACATCGCCGCCACTAATAAAAGTTATTAGCCCCTATGTTGCCGCTCCCCAACATTGCCACCACTAAATAAAGTTATTAACCCCTAAACCTCTGGCCTCCTACATCACTGCCACTAAATAAACCTATTAACCCGTAAAACCGCTAGTTCCCCACATAGCAAAAACATTTATTAAACTATTAACCCCTAAACCTACCAACCCCCTAACTTTAAATTAAAATTACAATATCCCTATCTTAAAATAAATAAAAACTTACCTGTGAAATTAAAAAAACCTAAGTTTAAACTAACAATTAACCTAACAACTATTATACTAAAATAAAAAAACTACCAAATAAATAAACTAAATTACACATTAAAAAAAAACTAACACTACTAAAAAAATTAAATCTAAAATTACAAAAAGTAAAAAATACTAAATTGCAAAAAAATAAACTAAATTACAAAAAAATAACAAACACTAAATTACAAAAAATAACAAATGAAATTATCCATAATAAAAACAATTACATCTAATCTAATAGCCCTATAAAAATTAAAAAGCCCCCCAAAATAAAAAAAAACCTAGCCTACAATAAACTACCAATAGCCCTTAAAATGACTTTTTGTAGGGCATTGCCCTAAAGAAATCATCTCTTTTACCTGAAAAATAATACAAAGACCCCCAACAGTAAAACCCACCACCCAACCAACCCCCCAAAATGAAAAACCTAACTCTAACAAAAACCTAAGCTACCCATTGCCCTAAAAAGGCATTTGTATGGGCATTGCCCTTAAAAGGGCATTTACCTCTTTTGCTTTGCCCTTAAAAGGACATTTAGCTCTTTTAAAAAAACAAAACCCTAATCTAAAAAAAAAACCCACCCAAAAAAAGTAAAAAACAAAATAACACTAACCCCCGACGATCCACTTACAGTTTCTGAAGTCCCGACATCCAGGCGGCGAGAAGTCTTCATCCAGGCGGCGAGGTCTATTCAAATCAGCCAATAGAATTTCAGTAGCTCTCATCCTACTGGCTGATTTGAACAGCCAATAGGATTTCAGTAGCTCTCAACCTATTGGCTGATTTGAATTTCAAAAATCAAATCAGCCAATAGGAATGCAAGGGACGCCATTTTGAAAAGGCTCACTTGCATTGAACGTTCAGTGTACGGCGGCGACTGTATGAAGAGGACGCTCCATGTCAGATGTCTTGAAGGATGGACCTGCTCCGTGCCACCGGGATGAAGATAGAAGATGCCGCCAGGATGAAGATAGAAGATGCCGTCTGGATGAAGATAGAAGATGTCGCCTGGATGGATGAAGACCTTGCCGCCTGGATGAAGACTTCTTGCCGCCTGGATGTCCGGACTTCAGAAACTGTAATCGGATCGTCGGGGGTTAGTGTTAGGTTTTTTTTTACTTTTGTTTTGGGTGGGTTTTTTTTTTAGATTAGGGTTTGGGGTTTTTAAAAGAGCTAAATGTCCTTTTAAGGGCAAAGCAAAAGAGCTAAATGCCCTTTTTAGGGCAATGGGTAGCTTAGGTTTTTGTTAGAGTTAGGTTTTTTATTTTGGGGGGTTGGTTGGGTGGTGGTTTTTACTGTTGGGTGTCTGTGTATTTTTTTCAGGTAAAAGAGCTGATTTCTTTATGGCAGTGCCCTACAAAAGGTCCTTTTAAGGGCTATTGGTAGTTTATTGTAGGTTAGGGTTTTTTTATTTTGAGGGGGCTTTTTTAATTTTATAGGTGTAATTTTTTAATGTATAATTTAGTTTATTTAATTTGTAGTTATTTTAATTTTAGTATAATAGTTATGTTAGGTTAATTGTTAGTTTAAACTTAGGTTTTTTTAATTTCACAGGTAAGTTTTTATTTATTTTAAGATTGGGATATTGTAATTTTTAATAAAGTTAGGGGGTTGTTAGGTTTAGGGGTTAATAGTTTAATTTAGTTGTTTGCGATGTGGGGGCTGGCTGTTTAGGGGTTAATTGGTTTATTTAGTGGCAGTGATGTGGGAGGCCAGAGGTATGTGGGGACAGCACCAAACAAGTTTAAGGAGGAGTCTAAAAAGAGAAGAAGGAGAGAAGCGCAGGACACGATTCAAGTGTAGGGTCAAATTTATTACAATCGTCACGCACAAAAGATTGTACTCACAAAATAGACATTAAATAAAGGCACATCTGACGTATTGTTTCCTCCATGGTCGCGGTGGTTAATCCTAGCTTCTAAAGTCTTGTGGGACTAAAAGTAGCGTGGAGCGTCTTTCACTACTGGTTTATGCAAACCGAAACTGCCGCCAGCATACAAGCTCCAATAGCAGCTGTTACGCCAGGAGGACACACATACATACATACCCTCCGCTCTAGACCAATAGGCTGACCTCAAACCCAGTGCTCCCGGCACCAGAGGACCTACGGTGGCTTCACAGGGCAAAATAGTGAACAACAATAGCTGTATTCTACGCATTTCATCCCGATCGATGGGACTTTCTCAAGAAATGATTTCACAGGTAGCATCTGGTCCTTTTTATACCAATAATAGGAATACCGCCCCCTGTTAAGTAATAAAAAGTATAATATTGAGGGGATATTTAAATAATAGTAATAATGTTAAGAATCCAAATGCTAGATGCGAAAGCACATTGATCAATGCATAATTAGTTAATAAATTATACAATATAGGTCAATTCATCCTATCATACAGGGCAATATTAAAAATTAAGAATTAAAGATGAAAACATTTTAAGTTTAAGGAGGGCACAGAGTTAAGGGCCAGTCAAACCCTTGCAGCATACATGAAAAAGAAAGGATGCCTCAGCCCAGTCGTAATCTTAAAGGGACAGTCTACACCAGAATTTTTATTGTTTAAACAGATAGATAATCCCTTTATTACCCATTCCCCAGTTTTGCATAACCAACACGTTTATTACCTCTGTGATTACCTTGTATCTAAGCCTCTGCAGACTGTCCACTTATCTCAGTGCTTTTCACAGACATGCAGTTTAGCCTAAATAACTCCACGGGAGTAAGCACAATGTTATCTATATGATACACATGAACTAGTGTTAACTGTGAAAAAAATTCAAAATGCTCTGAGCTAGGAGGCGATTTTCAACGGTTTAGAAATCAGTTTGAGGCTACCTAGGTTTAGCTTTTCAAAAATACCACCAAGGGAACAAAGCAAATTTGATGATAAAAGTAAATTGGAAAGTTGTTTACAATTGCATGCCCTATCTGAATCATGAAAGTTTAATTTTGACTAGACTGTCCCTTTAAAAAGGGACCTTTATTGGTACATATGGTCCAAAGTACAAACAATGAGCAACATTTTGGATCTACATTAGATCCTTAATCTTGATTAAGGATCTAATGTAGATCCAAAACGTTGCAAATTTTTTGTACTTTGGACCAAATGTACTATAAAAGGTCCCTTTTAAGATTACGACTGGGCTGAAGCATCCTTTCTTTTTCAGTTATTAATTTAGACTCCTGGGGCGCGATCCGATATAGATCGCGGTTTGCGGCGCAAGCGAGGGAACCGGCGTCGCCCGCAGTTTCAGCTCGCAACTCGAGCCATCCCATATAAGTCGCCGTCAGATGCTAACGTGCCGTAAGTCTGACAAACCAGCGATGTCCAGAAATCTGCGCAAGTACAAATTTCTGGCGTCGCCAGTGACTTACGGTACGTTAGAAACTGCCGGCGCCTCTAAAACCTGACTAAAGTCTAAAACACCCGCACTGTCTAACACGCCTCCCTAACATAGCCCGCACTGTCTAACACGCCTCCCTAACATAGCCCGACACGTCTAACCCTCTATCCGCTATCCCCCCTCACTATCCTAACAATAAAAAAGCTATTAACCCCTAAACCGCCGCTCCCGTATCCCGCCGCAACCTAATAAAGTTATTAACCCCTAAACCGCCGCTCCCGTACCCCGCCGCCAGCTATATTATATCTATAACCCCCTAAAGTGAGCCCCTAACACCGCCGCCATCTATATTAAAATTATTAACCCCTAATGTAAGAACCTTACACCGCCGCCATCTCTATTAAAATGATTAACCCCTAATTTAATCTACCTACCCCGCCGCCAGCTATATTATCTATATTAACCCTAAGTATATTATAGTTAATATAGGTATTACATTATATATATTAACTATATTAACCCTAATTATAGTATTTATATTAACTATATTAACTCTATCTAACCCTAACACCCCTAACTAAATTTATATTAAATTAATCTAATTCATTTATAAACTAAAATATTCCTATTTAAATCTAAATACTTACCTATAAAATAAACCCTAAGATAGCTACAATATAATTAATAATTACATTGTAGCTATGTTAGGGTTAATATTTATTTTACAGGTAAATTGTTAATTATTTTAACTAGGTATAATAGCTATTAAATAGTTATTAACTATTTAATATCTACCTAGTTAAAATAATTACCCAATTACCTGTAAAATAAATCCTAACCTAAGTTACAAATACACCTACACTATCAATAAATTTAATAAACTACAAACATCTATCTAAAAATACAATTAAATTAACTAAACTAAATTACAAAAAAAAACAAACACTAAATTACAAAAAATAAAAAAAAGATTAAAAGATTTTTAAGCTAATTACACCTATTCTAAGCCCCCTAATAAAATAATAAACCCCCAAAATAAAAAAGATTCCCTGCCCTATTCTAAATTAAACAAATTTCAAAGCTCTTTACCTTACCAGCCCTTAAAAGGGCCTTTTGTGGGGCATGCCCCAAAGAATTCAGCTCTTTTGCATACAACAAATACAATCCCCCCCCCCATTACAACCCACCACCCACATACCCCTATTCTAAAACCACCCAAACCCCCCTTAAAAAAGCCTAACACTACCCCCCTGAAGATCTCCCTACCTTGTCTTCACAAGGGCGATGTCTTCCTCCAAGCGGCAAAGAAGAATTCTTCCTCCGGCGATGTCTTCCTCCAAGCGGCAAAGAAGAATTCTTCGTCCGGCGACGTCTTCCTCCAAGCGGCAGCAAAGTCTTCATTCTTCCGGCGGCATCTTCAATCTTCTTTCTTCGCTCCGCCGCCGCGGAGCATCCATCCCGGCCGACTGCTGTACTACGAATGAGGTACCTTTAAATTACGTCATGCAAGATGGCGTCCGCCAAATTCCGATTGGCTGATAGGATTCTATCAGCCAATCGGAATTAAGTTAGAAAAATCTGATTGGCTGATTGAATCAGCCAATCAGATTCAAGTTCAATCCGATTGGCTGATCCAATCAGCCAATCAGATTGAGCTTGCATTCTATTGGCTGATCGGAACAGCCAATAGAATGCGAGCTCAATCTGATTGGCTGATTGGATCAGCCAATCGGATTGAACTTGAATCTGATTGGCTGATTCAATCAGCCAATCAGATTTTTCTAACTTAATTCCGATTGGCTGATAGAATCCTAGATAGATGATAGATAGATAGATAGATAGATGATAGATAGCTAGTGACAGAGGAGAGAGAAAAATGAGACATATTGTCAGGGAGCAAGGCTACCCTGTATTCAGAAGGTAAAACCATATGGCAGAGAACAGGGAAAGCAGTTGCAAACCCAGGCAAAGGTACAAACATGGAGAATACAGGAGGTGCAGTCAGGTAACAATCCGGGTCAGTTCAGGCAGCAAGTATCAGAAGTGAGGAGTCAAGCCAAAGGTCAACTAGAAATTCCAAACAATGGGAAAGGACACAGGAACAGGATAAGGAACAAACATTTACGACTAGATTACGAGTTGTCCTAATGCTGCTTTTTCACTACCGCTGCTATTACGAGTCTTGCAGGTTTAGGGGCCCCACACTTTTTTGGCCTTACCGCAAAACGACTTACTTAAACTTTGTAAACCCTTTTGTATATGGGACTTCCATAGCGCCGGTATTACGAGTCTGTCCTGGCAGGCCAAAAAGTGAGCGGTACACCCTCTACCTCCAAGATCCGTAACACATGCTAAAGCCAGTAGTTAAGAGTTTTATGGTACAACGCCGTAGCATAAAACTCATAACTAAAGTGCTAAAAAGTACACTAACACCCATAAACTACCTATTAACCCCTAAACCGAGGCCCTCCCGCATCACAAACACTATAATACATTTTTTAACCCCTAATCTGCTGCTCCGGACATCGCCGCCACTAGAATAAACATATTAACCCCTAAACCACCGCACTCCCGCCTCGCAAACACTAGTTAAATAATATTAACCCCTAATCTTCCGCCCTAACATCGCTGCAACCTACATTAAATTTATTAACCCCTAATCTGCCGCCCCTAACATCGCCGCAACCTACATTATATTTAATAATAATAAAAATATTAACCCCTTAATCTAAATTCAACCCTAACCCTAACACCCCCTAACTTAAATATAATTTAAATAAACCTAAATAAAATTCCTATCATTAACTACATTATTCCTATTTTAAACTAAATACTTACATATTAAATAAACCCTAAGCTAGCTACAATATAACTAATAGTTACATTGTAGCTAGCTTAGGGTTTATTTTTATTTTACAGGCAAGTTTGTATTTATTTTAACTAGGAAGAATAGTTATTAAATAGTTATTAACTATTTAATAACTACCTAGCTAAAATAAATACAAATTTATCTGTAAAATAAAACCTACCCTAAGTTACATTAACACCTAAACTAACCCTACAATTAAATAAATTCCCGAAATTAAATTATCTAAAATTAGCTAAATCACAACCCCCCACTAATTAACAGAAAATAAAAAACAAATTACAGATCTTTAAACTAATTACACCTAATCTAATAGCCCTATCAAAATAAAAAAAGCTCCCCCCACCAAATAATAAAAATACCTAGCCTAAACTAAACTATCAATAGCCCTTAAAAGGGTCTTTTGCGGGGCATTACCCCAAAGTAATCAGCTCTTTTACCTGTAAAAAAAAATACAAACAACCCCCCCAACAGTAAAACCCACCACCCACACAAACAACACCCCAAATAAAATATTAACTAAAAAAACGAAGCTCCCCATTGCCCTGAAAAGGGCATTTGGATGGGCATTTAGCTCTTTTGCAAGGCCCAAAGCCCTAACCTAAAAAATAAACCTACCCAATACACTCTTAAAAAAATCCTAACACTAACCCCCGAAGATTCACTTACCGGGAAAAAGTCTTCATCTAAGCGGCAAGATGTCCTCAACGGAGCCCGCAGAAGTGGTCCTCCAGACGGGCAGAAGTGGTCCTCTAGATGGGCAGAAGTCTTCATCCAGATTGCATCTTCTATCTTCATCCTTCTGACGTGGAGTGGCTCCATCTTCAAGACATCCGGCGCGTAGCATCCTCTTCATCGTAGCATCAGCCAATAGGATATTTTCTACCTTAATTCCGATTGGCTAATAGAATTCTATCAGCCAATCGGAATCTAAGGGACGCCATCTTGGGTGACGTCACTTAAAGTGATATTCATTCAGAAGAAGACGTCGTTTGAAGAGGATGCTCAGCGCCGGATGTCTTGAAGATGGAGACGCTCCGCGTCAGAAGGATGAAGATAGAAGATGCCGTCTGGATGAAGACTTCTGCCCGTCTGGAGGACCACTTCTGCCCGCCTGGAGGACCACTTCTGCCGGCTTCGTTGAGGACATCTTGCCGCTTGGATGAAGACTTCTCCCGGTAAGTGAATATTTGGGGGTTAGTGTTAGGATTTTTTTAAGGGTGTATTGGGTGGGTTTATTTTTTTGGTTAGGGACTTTGGGCCTGCAATAGAGCTAAATGCCCTTTTAAGGGCAATACCCATCCAAATGCCCTTTTCAGGGCAATGGGGAGCTTAGGTTTTTTTAGTTAGCTTTTTATTTGGGGGGTTGTTTGTGTGGGTGGTAGGTTTTACTGTTGTTTGTATTTTTTTTTACAGGAAAAAGAGCTGATTACTTTGAGGCAATGCCCCGCAAAAGGCCCTTTTAAGGGCTATTGATAGTTTAGTTTAGTTTAGGCTAGGGTTTTTTTTTTTTTTTTTGAGGGGGCTTTTTTTTAAATTTTGATAGGGCTATTAGATTAGGTGTAATTAGTTTAAAGATCTGTAATTTTTTTTTTATTTTCTGTAATTTAATGTTGTTGTTTTTTGTGATTTAGCTAATTTAATTTAATTTATTTAATTGTATTTAATGTAGGTAATTTATTTAATTGTAGTGTAGTGTTAGGTGTTAGTGTAACTTAGGTTAGGTTTTATTTTACAGGTAAATTTGTCTTTATTTTAGCTAGGTAGTTATTAAATAGTTAATAACTATTTAATAACTATTCTACCTAGGTAAAATAAATACAAACTTGCCTGTAAAATAAAAATAAACCCTAAGATAGCTACAATGTAACTATTAGTTATATTGTAGCTAGCTTAGGGTTTATTTTATAGGTAAGCATTTAGTTTTAAATAGGAATAATTTAGTTAATTATAGTAATTTTATTTAGATTTATTTCAATTATATTTAAGTTAGGGGGTGTTAGGGTTAGACTTAGATTTAGGGGGTAATACATTTAATATAGTGGCGGCGATGTTGGGGGCGGCAGATTAGGGGTTAATAAGTGTAGGTAGGTTGCAGCGACATTGGGGGCAGCAGATTAGGGGTTAATAAATATAATGTAGGTGGCGGCAATGTTGGGGGCAGCAGAATAGGGGTTAATAAGTATAATGTAGGTGGCGGCGGTGTCCGGAGCGGCAGATTAGGGGTTAATAAGTATAATGTAGGTGTCGGCGATGTCGGGGGCAGCAGATTAGGGGTTAATAAATGTAAGATTAGGGGTGTTTAGACTCGGGGTTCATGTTAGGGTGTTAGGTGTAAACATAACTTTTATTTCCCCATAGGAATCAATGGGGCTGCGTTACTGAGCCTTACGCTGCTTTTTTGCAGGTGTTAGACTTTTTCACAGCCGGCTCTCCCCATTGATGTCTATGGGGAAATCGTGCATGAGCACGTACGATCAGCTCACTGCTGACTTAAGCAGCGCTGGTATTGGAGTGCGGTAGAGCACAATTTTGCTCAACGCTCACTTCTTGCCTTTTAACGCTGGGTTTGTAAAAACTGTAATGCCAGCGCTGCAGGTAAGTGAGCGGTGAGAAAAAACTGCACGTTAACACCACACAGCTCATATCACAAAACTCATAATCTTGCCGTTAGTTACTGCAGGTATACAGGCAGAATAACTCAGCAACAATTCAGGGCTCAGGCTGGAATTTAAACCCAGCCGGGTCCAGGAACGCCCCCGTTGTCTGGGCAACAGGGAAGCTTCTGATACCTGGCAACCAATGGAGTAACAGGAGGGAGCGGCATGTCAGTGAGATTCTCCCTGCTGACAAGTCTCATGTGCAAACTCACGTGTACAAGAGTGTACATCCCCGACTCGTTCACGCACATTTGTGCTGTCAGGCACTGTTACAGTCACAGAAGGAACTCGTGATGGCGCCCTCCGCCATACCTGCCGGCGGCCAGTTTGGAGGTACATTGAGCTGTGGGTAGTCCTGAGACAGGAATAAAGTGTGCAATTTTGGTGCAGCGGTCGATGACAACATTGGGATGGAGGTAATTCAACAATAAAGTCTATAGCAACATCTCTCCATGTGCAAGTTGGCACGGTTAATGGTTAAAGCAATCCGGTGGGTTTTGATGTATCATGTTTGAGGGCAAAAATAGTACAGGATTTGACAAAAGATTGAACATCAAATGACAAGGAGGGCCAGAAGAACTGGCGTTGTATGACTTTGATGGTGTTATGAACTCCCCGATGCCCAGCCATAGGATTATCATGGTGATGTTGCATGATGGTTATCCGAGAGTTAGTAGGCACATATATGCAGTGTTTAAAATAACAGTGTCCGTGTTGAAAAGGTAGGTGAGCAGCTTTTGCGGGAACAGAGGTACTGGCTTCTTGGATCTCTAAAAATAAGAGATTGACAGGAGGCCATAAAGTAGGTAGCAGGAAGAATGGTCTCTTGGGTGTTTAATGTAGGCTTGATGTCAGAGGGATGCATATGCATTAGGGCATCTGCCTTGCAATTTTTTGATCCAGGTCGATAAGTAATCTGTAGTTCGAAGCAGGAAAAGAATAGAGCCCATCTTGCTTGAGGAGGTCTCAATCGTTTGGCAGTGCGTAGATATTCCAGGATTCTATGATCTGTATACACCAGCAGAGGGTGTGTGGTGCCTTCAAGCTGATGTCTCCCTTCCTCCAGAGCTGTTTTAATGGCAAGCAACTCCTGTTCTCCTACATCATAGTTTCTTTCTGCATTGTTGAGCTTATGAGAATAGAAAGTTATGGGATGTAAGACTGGTTTCTCACCTATCTTTTGGGATAGAACTGCTCCAATTGCAACCTTAAAAGCATCCATTTCAAGATAGAATGGTAACAAAATATCAGGTTGCACCAAAATTGGAGCTTGGGTGAAAAGGGACTTGAGTTGGAGAAAGGCCGTTTGCGCAGCAGTGGTCCAGTCAAAGGGAACATGAGTTTTGGTCAAAGCAGTGATAGGGGAACAGATAGAGGAGATATTTCTGATAAATCTTTGGTAGAAATTGGCAAACTCAATGTTGATCCATGCATTTATTCTGTGGTGTAGGCCATTCAAGGATAGCTTTGATCTTTTTTGGATCCATCTCTATTCACCCTGGTGACAGTATATATCCAAGGAATTCAATGGAGGAAGCATCAAACATATTTTTCTCAAGTTTGGCGTGCAATCTATGGAGTCGAAGAAGCTGTAACACAATGTGTTTTTCGTGTTCTGAAAGGGTCTTGGAAAACACAAGTATGTCATCCAGGTATACCACAAGGAAAGTGTCAATGAGATCTCTAAAAACATCATTGATGAAATACTGAAAAGAGGCAGGGGCATTACACAGCCCAAAAGGCATCACAAGATACTCAAAATGACCAAAATGAGAACGGTAGGCAGTTTTTCATTCATGCCCACCTTTTTTTTTTACGGATGAGATTGTAGGCACCTCTAAGATCAATTTTCGTAAAAAAACCTGGTGTCTTTTACCCTGTCCAATAACTTTGGAATGAGAGCAAGTGGGTAGCAAAACTTGATTGTGATGTAATTGAGAGTTCTGTAATCAACACTAGGTAATAGACCACCATCCTTCTTCCCACGAAGTAGATACCTGCACCCACTGGTGAAGTTGAAGGACATATGAATCCTTTAGACAAACTCTCCTCGATATAGTCTTTCAGGATCTTAGTCTCGGGCTCGGACAGGTTGTATAGATGGCCTCGAGGCAGTGGGGCCCCAGGAAGGAGATCAGTAGGGCATTCATATGTACTATGGGGTAGTAATAAGTCAGCTCCCTTCTTCTCAAAAACATCAGCTAAATCTTGATATTTAGTGGGTAGAAAAGACTTAGTAGTGGAAACCAGGAGTGCCTTAGAGGTGAAGGTAGGGGATAGGCAAGAGGAGGAGCAATGAGGGGAATTGAATGATAGTTGTCCAGTAACCCATCAATCAGGGTATTAAGTTTCTGCAGCCAAGTGATACCCAAAATAACAGGGAATAAAGGTGAGAGCACAATATCCCAAGTTATCATCTCATGATGATGAGTACCGATGTGCAGTACAACTGGATATGATTCTTAGGTCACTACTGGTTTTCAAGGTAATTCCATCCACCATGTGAAGTAGAAAGGGCTGTTTCTTCTGTCGAGTAGGCATTTTAAGTTGTGAAGCCAGATTGGCATCCATGAAACATCTGCTAGCACCAGAGTCGATAATGGCAGAGCAGCTCAACAACGTTTTCGTCCAGCTGCAAGAATACGGAAATAGCAAGATGAGAGGAAGTAATGTAAATTGGCATGTTAAGACAAATTGACTATTTAGATAACGTACCCGCTTATGGCCAAATAGGGCATTCGTTTAAGACATGACCAGGCTTTGCACAGTATAGACCTTTCCATAGCAGACAATGGCCTGCAGACCAGTCCAATTTGCATGGGCTCAACTTGCTCCGTAGCCCCAGTGGCAGAGGAAATCACAGGAACAGGAGGAGGAGGAAAGTAATCTGAACACTTAGGTGATGGTAATATTGTTAAGTCTTTCTGGTCTTCTTTCTCAGAAATGGCGATCCAACTGTGGATCAATTCTCTCAAAGTAGCTGGTATTCCAAATTGCACTAGCTCATCCTTTAACTGGTCAGAAAGACCAATTCGGAACTGTTCAATAAGGGCCATGTCATTAACTGTAGTGTTAGGAGACACTTCTCTGAACTCTGTGACATATTCTTCTTCCATTCTTCCTTGTTGTGAATGCTGTAAGGTGTTACGGGCAGTGACTGTGTGTAGAGGATCATCATAAAGAACATTCATAGTAGTTACAAATGACCCCTAGGTTGCTAGTAGCGGATTATTATTATGCAGTAGTTGATGGGTTCAGATTTGAGGAGGTCTGGAAAGTAATGAAATTGTGGTGCGTACTTTAATGAAATCAGTGGCATAGGTGCAGTGTTTTAAAGAAAACAACAATTCACAGTAAGTGATGAAAGCCCGATAATTTTTATGATCACCAGTAAAATTCTCAGGTAGGGCAATAGCTGGTTCATTACTCATAACTTCATACATACGCAGTGGAGTTGCAGGGGTGAGGGCAGTAAAGCTTTAGCTTCAGCAGTATCTTGTTCTTGGGCTCTCACTTTCTGCAGCAATGTTTCATGACTGGCTTATAATTCTTGAAGTGTTTGCATCATAACGGCCAGCTGTTGTGAAAGGGAGGCAACAGTCTATGATGTTCTTGCGGGTTCCATGGTATGGCTGAGTTATTATGTCAGGGAGTAAGGCTACCCTGTATTCAGAAGGTGAAACCCTATGGCAGAGAACAGGGAAAGCAGTTGCAAACCCAGTCAAAGGTACAAACAGGGAGAATCCGAGAGGCGTAGTCAGGAAGTCAGTTCAGGCAGCAAGTATAAGAAGTGAGGAGTGAAGCCAAAGGTAAAACCAGGAAATCCAAACAATGGGATAGGACACAGGAACAGGATATGGAACAAACACTTAGTTACTGCAGGTATACAAGCAGAATAACTCAGCAAAAAGTCAGGGCTCAGGCTGTAATTTAAACCCAGCAGGATCCAGGAATGCCCCCATTATCTGGGCTACAGGGAAGCTTCTGATACCTGGCAACCAATGGAGTAACAGGAGGGAGAGGCATGTCAGTAAGATTCTCCCTGCTGATGGCAAACACCTGACAAGTCTCCTCTGCACACTCATGTAAACACGCGTGCACGCTCCGGCGCACACATCAGTGCACGCTCACGTTCACATGCACATGCATGCTCACTAGCACGCGCAACCGCTCATGCATGCACATTTGTGCAGTCGGCACTGTTACAGCTACAGGAGGAACTTGTGACAGCGCCCTCTGCCATACCTGCTGGTAGCCAAGTGAGGGGGCACCCCTGGCCCCATGACACATATACACATCCAATTACCTTGCTCCTGAACAGTGCAACATTTTAAATTTTCGTTTGTATTGTACTCATCATTCCCTCCTTTGTTCCTCCCCTAGTATTAATATTGAAAAATAATGAGCAGAGTCAATAACCTTATATTTTGATTTCATCTTTAAATGTTCCTAACAGAGAACAAACTGTTCTTTTCTATTAACTAGGATATTTGTTTGGATGGCAAACTCTTCCATAAGGTGGTGATGACTTATTTTTTATTTCAGTTTTGCTGTTAACTATTTTTATGGGCACTAGTGCAGTTAGATCAGGTATTTGCAGGGTGTCTCTTGCTAGTTAGGAAGAATTTGTAGTTGGTGGAAGAAGGGTTGATGTTTGTAGAGGAAAGACAGTAGATGCCCCTAGTGGTGAAAGTAGTTCAATAACTGGAAATGCTGACAAACTATTGGATTCAGGCACATTTCTATAAGACAGGTTAAATATCATGTTATATACAACTCAAATAAACTGAGAGACTATAAAAATTATTGTTATCTTATTTAAATTAATAACACTTATGTAACTATATTTATTATCCAACCTTTGAACAAAAGAGACATGGACCTTTTCCTAGCATGTAACTCATTAGTTAAAGGGACACTGGACCCAATTTTTTTTCATTCATGGTTCAGATAGAGCATGCAATTTTAAGCAACTTTCTAATTAACTCCTATTGTCAATTTATATTCGTTGTCATCTTTATTTGAAAAAAAAAAAAGGCATCTAAGCTTTTTTTTGGTTCAGAACTTTGGAATGCACTTTTTTATTGGTGGATGAATTTACCAACCAATCAGCAAGAACAACCCAGGTTGTTCACCAAAAATGGGCCGGCATCTATACTTACATTCTTGCATTTCAAATAATGATAACAAGAGAATTAAGAAAATTTGATAATAGGAGTAAATTAGAAAGTTGCTTAAAATGTCATGCTCTGAATCTGAATCACAAACGAAAAAAATTTGGGTTCAGTGTCCCTTTAATTCACTTTTGTATGAAGCACACTATAGGAAGAATATATCTCAAGATGACAATCTAAAGGAGAAGGGACTGAAAACAGTGGAAATGTATTAAATACATTGGGCTAGATTACAAGTGGCTTGCTATTAGAATTTGAAAGTAAATGGTTTTGCTCGAGCAAAAACTAAAATTGCTCTTGTCAAGTTAGAGTGATTGAATACCTTGCATAAAGGCTAAGACTTAAATAAAGTTGCACAGAACATAAATACATTAAAAAGTGTAGTGTATACACATACGGCTAGATTACGATTTGTGCGTTAAGGTAAAAAAGCAGCGTTAACAGGTCCTAACACTGCATTTTTACGCCCGCTGGTATTACTAATCTTGCAGGTATAGGTGTACTGCACACTTTTTTGGCCTTACCGCAAACCTACTTACGTAAATTTCTTAAAGATTTTTTTCTATGGGACTTCCATAGCGCCGGTATTATGAGTTTGTCCTGGGAGGCCAAAAAGTGAGCGGTACACCCTCTACCTCCAAGATTCCTAACGCATTTTAAAGTCAGTAGTTATGAGTTTTATGCTACAAAGCCGTAGAATAAAACTCATAACTAAAGTGCTAAAAAGTACACTAACACCCATAAACTACCTATTAACCCCTAAACCGAGGCCCTTCTGCATCGCAAACACTAAAATAAAATTATTAACCCCTAATCTGCCACTCCGGACATCACCGCCACTAGAATAAACATATTAACCCCTAAACCGCCGCACTCCTGCCTCGCAAACACTAGTTAAATATTATTAACCCCTAATTTGCCGTCCCCAACGTCGCCACCAATATTCTAAATTTATTAAACCTTTAAACCTGTCTAACCCTAACAGCCCCTAACTTAAATATAATTTAAATAAATCTAAATAAAATTAATATCATTAATTAAATTATTCCTATTTAAAACTAAATACTTACCTATAAAATAAATCCTAAGCTAGCTACAATATAACTAATAGTTACATTGTATCTAGTTTAGGGTTTATTTTTATTTTACAGGCAAGTTTGTATTTATTTTAACTAGGTAGAATAGTTACTAAATAGTTATTAACTATTTAATTAACTACCTAGCTAAAATAAAAACAAATTTACATGTAAAATAAAACCTAACCTAAGATACACTAACACTACACTGCAATTAAATAACTTACCTAAATTAAATACAATTAAATAAATTAAATACAATTAGCTAAATTACAAAAAAACAAACACTAAATTACAGAAAATAAAAAAACTAATTATAAGATATTTAAACTAATTACACCTAATCTAAGAGTCCTATCAAAATAACCCCCCCCCCCCAAATAAAAAAAATCCCTAACCTAAACTATCAATAGCCCTTAAAAGGGCTTTTTGTGGGGCATTGCCCCAAAGAAATCAGCTCTTTTACCTGAAAAAAAAAAATACAAACAACCCCCCAACAGTAAAACCCACCACCCACACAACCAACCCCCCAAATAAAACCCTAACTAAAAAAACCTAAGCTCCCCATTGCCCTGAAAAGGGCTCTATTGCTGCCCAAAGCCCTAACCTAAAAATAAAACTCACCCAATACACCCTTAAAAGAATCCTAGCACTAACCCCCGAAGATTCACTTACCGGGAGAAGTCTTCATCCAAGCGGCAAGAGGTCCTCAATGAAGCCAGCAGAAGTGGTCCTCCAGACGGGCAGAAGTCTTCATCCAGATTGCATCTTCTATCCTCATACTTCCGACGCAGAGCGGCTCCATCTTCAAGACATCCGGCGCGGAACATCCTCTTCAATCGACGGCTTCTTCAGAATGAATGTACCTTTAAGTGACGTCATCCAAGATGGCTTCCCTTAGATTCCGATTGGCTGATAGAATTCTATCAGCCAATCGGAATGAAGGTAGAAAAAATCCTATTGGCTGATGCAATCAGCCAATAGGATTGAGCTGGCATTCTATTGGCTGTTCCAAAGAGCAGATAGAATGCAAGCTCAATCCTATTGGCTAATTGGATCAGCCAATAGGATTGAAGTTCAATCCTATTGGCTGATTGCATCTGCCAATAGGATTTTGTCTACCTTAATTCCGATTGGCTGATAGAATTCTTGGATGACGTCACTTAAAGGTACATTCATTCCAAAGAAGTCGATTGAAGAGGATGCTCCGCACCGGATGTCTTGAATATGGAGCCGCTCCGCGTCGGAAGGATGAAGATAGAAGATGCCGTCTGGATGAAGACTTCTGCTCGTCTGGAGGACAACTTCTGCCCGTCTGGAGGACCATTTCTGCTGGCTTTGTTAAGGACATCTTGCCGCTTGGATGAAGACTTCTCCCGGTAAGTGAATCTTCGGGGGTTAGTGTTAGGATTTTTTAAGGGTGTATTGGGTGGGTTTTATTTTTAGGTTAGGGCTTTGGGCAGCAATAGAACTAAATGCCCTTTTAAGGGCAATGCCCATCCAAATGCCCTTTTCAGGGCAATGGGGAGATTAGTTTTTTTTAGTTAGGGTTTTATTTGGGGGGTTGGTTGTGTGGGTGGTGGGTTTTACTGTTGGGGGGTTGTTTATATTTTTTTCAGGTAAAAGAGCTGATTTCTTTGGGGCAATGCTCTGCAAAAGGCCCTTTTAAGGGCTATTGATAGCTTAGTTTAGGTTAGGGTTTTTTTTATTTTAGGGGGCTTTTTTATTTTGATAGGACTCTTAGATTAGGTGTAATTAGTTTAAATATCTTGTAATTTGTTTTCTATTTATTGTAATTTAGCTAATTGTATTTAATTCATTTAATTGGATTTAATTTAGGTACGTTATTTAATTGTAGTGTAGTGTTAGTGTAACTTAGGTTAGGTTTTATTTTACAGGTAAATTTGTATTTATTTTAGCTAGGTAGTTATTAAATAGTTAATAACTATTTAGTAACTATTCTACCTAGCAAAAATAAATACAAACTTGCCTGTAAAATAAAAATAAACCCTAAACTAGATACAATGTGACTATTAGCTATATTGTCGCTAGCTTAGGGTTTATTTTATAGGTATTTAGTTTAAAATAGGAATAATTTAGTTAATGATATTCATTTTATTTAGATTTATTTAAATTATATTTAAGTTAGGGGGTGTTAGGGTTAGGCTTAGGGGTTAATACATTTAGAATAGTGGCGGTAATGTTGGGGCGGCAGATTAGGGGTTAATAAATGTAGGTAGGTTGCAGAAATGTTAGGGGCAGCAGATTAGGGGTTAATAAATATAATGTAGGTGTCTGCGATGTTGGGGGCAGCAGATTAGGGATTAATAAATATAATGTAGGTGGCGGCGATGTCCGGAGCAGCAGATTAGGGGTTAATAAGTATAATCTAGGGGTCGGCGATGTCGGGGGCAGCAGATTAGGGGTTAATAAGTGTAAGATTAGGGGTGTTTAGACTTGGGGTTCATGTTAGGGTGTTAGGTGTAAACATAAAATGTGTTTCACCATAGGAATCAATGGGGCTGCGTTACTGCTTTTTTGTAGGTGTTAGGCTTTTTCTCAGCCGGCTCTCCCCATGGAAATCGTGCATGAACACGTACAACCAGCTCACTGCTGACTTAAGCAGCGCTGGTATTGGAGTGCGGTATGGAGCTCAATTTTGCTCAACGCTCACTTCTTGCCTTTTAACGCCGGGTTTGTAAAAACCTGTAATACCAGCGCTGTATGTAAGTGAGTGGTGACAATAACGTGCAAGTTAGTACTGCACCCCTCATAACGCAAAACACATAATCTAGGCGATAATATTTTAGTAATGAAAAGTTTGACACCTCCAAGGATGGAGTTCTGGAGATCCAAAATTAAGATAATTTGGATATGAGCTAGGGGTCAACCTCTAAAGAGATGGCTAATGTCACCAACCTGAGTTTTCCAGATGTTTGTGCTTTAACCTGTCTGGAAATCTTGGAAAGGTTTAATGTTACTACGGTTGTTGAATCTGGCTATGATATGCTGTCATACTCTGCAAGGGAGCAGGTACAAGAGTTTGGAGCTGTTGTGCAGAGGTGTCAGGTTCTGGGGTTAAAATTGTGTTTTGTCTGCGTGAGTCTTTCCTTTTTGGCATAATTAAACAGGTACAAGGTTTTCGGAAATAAAGGTGATGGTTTTATTGATAGGATAATTAGCAATGCAGAGATATGCAAATTAGATAAGGCAAAGTCCATAGGCTGTAGACTGGAACTCTGTAGTATCAGGCAGAAATGCAGATCTTTGTCATAACAGGCAGGATACTTGCATATGATGTAGACTGGAACTCTGTAATAACAGGCAGGAATTCAGATCTTTGTAATAACAGGCAGGATACTTGCATATGCTGTAGACTGGAACTCTGTAATAACAGACAGGAATGCAGATCTTTGTAATAACAGGCAGGATACTTGCATATGCTGTAGACTGGAACTCTGTAGTAACAGGCAGGAATGCAGGTCTTTGTAATAACAGGCAGGATACTTGCATATGCTGTAGACTGGAACTCTGTAGTAACAGGCAGGAATGCAGATCCTTGTAATAACAGGCAGGATACTTGCATATGCTGTAGACTGGAACTCTGTAGTAACAGGCAGGAATGCAGATCCTTGTAATACCAGACAGGAATGCAGATCTTTGTAATAACAGGCAGGATACTTGCATATGCTGTAGACTGGAACTCTGTAATAACAGGCAGGAATGCAGATCCTTGTAATAACAGGCAGGATACTTGCATATGCTGTAGACTGGAACTCTGTAGTAACAGGCAGGAATGCGGATCCTTGTAATACCAGACAGGAATGCAGGTCTTTGTAATAACAGGCAGGATACTTGCATATGCTGTAGACTGGAACTCTGTAATAACAGACAGGAATGCAGATCTTTGTAATAACAGGCAGGATACTTGCATATGCTGTAGACTGGAACTCTGTAATAACAGACAGGAATGCAGATCTTTGTAATAACAGGCAGGATACTTGCATATGCTGTAGACTGGAACTCTGTAGTAACAGGCAGGAATGCAGATCCTTGTAATAACAGACAGGATACTTGTATATGCTGTAGACTGGAACTCTGTAGTATTAGGTAAGAAGCAAGCAAAATTACCTGAGTCAGTCCTTAGGAAATAGAGAATTAGCCAAGATCAATTGCCAGGAAATCAGTCCAAAAATGAAACACAGTGCCAAGGGGATATCCAGAAGAGTAGTCACAAAATGAAGCAGAAATCAGGCACCAGGAAATCCAACAAATCTGTATTTCACTCAGGAAACAGGACCAGAGGGTTTGTCAGAGTATAACACTCAATGTCAATGCCCAGAACTGCAGTAAACCTCCCAAATATAGCAGGCTGCTGATTATATGATTTGTTACAGCTGGTAAGCAGGTGGAGCCAGAGAGCCAAAGTTGCAGCAAACAGAAAAACCCAATATTCATAGCCTGTGATCAAGCCATCTGGTGGCGAAGCGGTAAGACAACAGGCTGGGAAAGAATAGCAACAGAAATAGAAACAGGTCTCAGGTTCGATTCTAGGCTGGATCATGACATATGCAAAAAAAAAAAAAATCTAGATTGACTTTTTATACTATATAGAAAAATTATTTAATCTGAGAGTTGTTGAGGATCTCACTGATCTTTCTAGGCCCAACCTGTCCAGATGTAAAAGATAAGCAGTTGTGAATCTACAGAATAAAATAAATATTGTCATTAAACAATTAGACATGGGGGGGCAGTGTTATTGTCTTGGACAGAAAAATGTAAATGAAAGAAGCTCTGAGACAGCCTGGTGATCAAGATACTTACCTCCCATTAAGTGGAGACCCTGCTAGGAAATTGAAGGGAATTTTGCATAAGGGTGTGGAGATTGGATTTTTAGATAAAGATATCTTTGAATATTTTTTGATTGAAAACAAACCCAGTTTGTCCCATCTTCCACTACCTACCAAAAGTCCATTATAGCTTAAGTTATGTGAAAGGTAGATCTTTTTTGGTAGGAATAGGGTCGCTCCAAGTAATATGCAAACCCCTGAGAGGTGGTGATAGATTTATATCACTGTGTCAGTAAGAAATATACTGGATATTTAAATTGGACACATTGGTTCCTAAAGGATTTAATTCTGAATATGATATTATTTATTATTGGGAATGAATACTTTTCCATTTCAAGTATATCAAATATATTTGTTCTATCTTGATTGGGGCTTGGACCCTTATTATAAAGTAGTGAGTATTTACTTCCAATAATTATTCTTTACGTGGTGTAAGGTTTGCAGTGAGTGTTAGTTTTTTTTTTTTTTTTTAAATAAGGCGCTCCATTAAAGTCTATGGGGAGAAGAAGTTAGGGAAGTCACTATATACTGGTTAGCACACATTGAGTTTTTCTGGCACACAAACATTTTACTTTCAAATTAATATGCACGCTTACCCTCCCACGTTAACAATTTACTTCCAGTGGTGTTTGTAAAAGCTCTAAATAGCGTGCCATTTGTAATCTAGCCCATTGTGAAGGTTCTTTATGGAAGAATTTTAATGAAAGAAAAGAAAATGGTCTTAATTTCTCAGACTTTAATGTTTTCAATATATTGATAGACCTTTATAGATTTTTCTGTAATCTGACTTTCAAGAAATTCTATAAAGATAATAGTTCTTAGGGAACAATAAGAGAGGAAATAGAGCTTTTGTAACAGACAATACAGTATGATTATATTGACTTCCAGTATGC
This sequence comes from Bombina bombina, assembly GCF_027579735.1. Lineage (NCBI taxonomy): Eukaryota > Metazoa > Chordata > Amphibia > Anura > Bombinatoridae > Bombina > Bombina bombina. The sequence continues at coordinate 647,029,816 of NC_069502.1, read as the reverse complement.
CAGTGACGTTCTAAGCTTTAATTCAACAAGAACTATAAAAATGGCTCTTTAGGAGGAGCTTAATGATAGAATACATAAACATACAAGGCAAAACAAAGTATATACAGATAATGATACACAACAATAACCTTAGTCACAGGATATACTGAACTTCCATATATTGTCAGTTCATCAGGGGTTAAAGTTCCTGGACTCCCATATATTGTCAGTTCATCAGGGGTTAAATTGCATGTAGCAATTTTAGGATCACAGTGGCTGCACTCCTCTTCACACGAATGTAGTAGAATAAAACAACAGCATCTAGCAAATATAAGAGAGGCTCCTCATGTGTGTATCAGTCACCAAATAGACAAATCAGATAGAAAATGTCAAAAACAGGGTACTTACATTTTCATAGAGCACCCTTATGTGCTAGTAGATGCAGGCTGGAAGCATAAAGGTGTGTGTCTGCTCACCTCCTCCCGACAGCTGAACATAGTCCAGCGACAGCTCAAACACACTCACAGTGATGAACCAAACAGTAGGCCCAACACATATGTGCACCTGGCAATTAGGGCTTGTAAACACTGTTGTAGTTTAAAAACTGATTTATTAATACCATTTAAAATTCAAACAATACAGTGGTAAAAATTGGTGGGTATAAACAGTCTGTACAGTCTGATATGCAACGCATTTCTCAGCAGTTATGCTGTTTCCTCAGGCATAACAAACCCTATACTGATGCACTTATTTAAATGCTATCCTATCTAATCAGATTCTGAGAGCACAGGTGTAATGAACATGTCATCTAATCACCAACAGTCTTTAGCTGTTGTGTCAAACAGTAAGTTTCAAAACAGTGTTAGATCTAAAATATGTCTACATTATATAATACAATCAATTGATCCCAACTGATTAATCCTTGTATACAAAGCTATTTCACAGATAAAATTATATGTACATATACCCTATTGGAATAGTGATCAATACTGCTTATGATGAGCTGAGGTAATGGGGAGACCAATGGTTTCGGGTATTGGCTCCCTTTTTGAGAATCTTTCAAATGGGGTAGAGTCCCTAGTACAACCAAATGTGTGGAAATTTCCCTCTTTTCTCAAAAAGGGGCAACCAGACATGGACTCCTTGCTCAGTGTGCTTAGAGGAATATGGCTACACCTCACTGACGAGGCCCAATGAAGGCCGAAACGATCATCTGAGGTTGTTGTGTTCCTTGTTCAGAGAGGAATTGCCTGGTATTTCAGTGCTGGACTAACCGTATTAGGCGGGACCAGACTGATATACTACAGGAAAGTTCTACTCTGTGAAAAGCATTACTGGACTAAAAGAAGTTGCACCCAGGTGGTAAATCACCATAGAACAGGCTAACAATGGTATTGAGCTGGTTGTTCATTCCTGTGAGTGCACTTCTCTTTGTATGTATTTAGTCTCCCTCTTTGCTCAGAGATTCAAAACACATGTTTAATTTGGTGGATGGTTTTATTTGGTTGGAATAATATGGTTGAATAACTATGTAGTTGGCTTGTACTCTGCCATACAACATAATAAGGGTCTGACAGCTGTAGGATACATTATGGATTATTTCATTGATTTTGAGCCTAGGCTTAAACCTTATGTGTTAAGAGGTTTGCAGGTTTTACTCACCCATAATTATTTTCAGTTTGATCAGCAGTTTTATCTGCAGAGACGTGGGACAGTTATGAGAGCTAAATGTGCCCCTGCTTATACCAACCTCTTTATGGGTTAGTGGGAGCTGTCCCACATTTACTCAATATTGAGAGCATTTGAGGAAGCTAGGAATATGAGCAGAGAAATGCTCTTGAAAACAGCAGTCTCCCAGGGCAAGAAATAATGATACATTGCCAATGTTTATAACGACTTATAGCAAACAATATCATGCGTTTGCAATATATGTCACATCATAACATTATAATAGGAAACATGCTTTCACTCAGTACTTTAAAAAAGCCAAAACAAGAGAGCAGTTGGTTTCATTGTAAAGCTCATTACCAATGTAGTGCCAGGAGATATAAAGCTCATGATTTTGTGCAAGTGAGTAAAATTTTTCAATCAAGTAGTACTCAGAGAGTTTGTCAGTTACATCATTGTACTAACTCCAGATCAGATTAATTTGATCACTTACACAGGATATAATGTACAGTATGTAGGGTTTACCACAAGGGAGACCCGCAATAGGGTCAGAGAACATCTTAAGGATATAGAGACGGGGGAGTTCATGTTCAGGAGTAGCTAAGCATTTAATTTATGAGCATTCTCAGCAATAGAACACCTTTACCTGGATGGTTATAGATCTGGTAAAAACAAAACCACAGAGGGGAGGGGGATGATAAGGTTCAAGATCTCCTTAAATGGGAGGTATTTTTGATATTCACCATACAAACTCAAAGACCCATTTTTAGCAATAAGAGAGATATTACTAGACAATCCTCAGGCTTGAATATATACTACCTTGTCTTCATCCCTGTTTTCACCAGTAGTATGTTTAAGTAGAATGTTATAACTAGTACTCATGTAAAATGTTGTTACAGAGAATTATATATGAGTACTTTTGTGTGTGAAGTTAACATATAGAGGAATACAATATAGCGATTGTTGTCATCAACACATAGCAAGCATATGTTTATAGAGATATGATACTAGTGGACTCAGTGATCACTGTGTCTTTAATGTGGCGGTTATTGCCACCAGTAAACAGCCACTATGATGATATGGAGATATGATACAATCAGACTTTGTGATCACTGTGCCTTTGAGCTAAGTTAAGATATGATAGTATAGCTATGTAAAATCAAGTCAGTTATCACTCTCTAGTATGTTTTTTTTTAATTATTGCCCTATCAAGCTTGTATATCATATCATGTTTTTATATCATTAAGCTTTGTGTTTAATTGGAAAGTATTTGTATACGTTTTTTGTATCTTAGAGTAGGCATGTGTAAGTGAAAAATGAGAGACAGAGAAAACATATAAAGTTATACAGGTGGAGGGTCGTGATGTCTATGATTAAGGCAGTCAGGACTGAAACGTATACAATGTGCCCAACATGTCTACTTTTTATATGTTTTTTTGTGTGAGCTATGTTTAAAATATATTTAATAAATGTACAATTTTAGCAGCTCCTGTTTTTTTTTACTGTTTTGTCTTAATTTCTCGCATTCTATATAAAAATGTTGCATAATATGCAGGCGTACACAAGCCTTTCACACAGGACTGCTAACATATGCACAAGTTTAACATGAAATATGGAGCAATCTATAGGTATTTCTTCTGTGCCAAGATGTAGGCACAAAGCCACAGTTATAATCCTCCACTGCTTTTCCCATCTGCTGAACTTGAATCTGAAACTTGGTTCCTCTCTTTTGACTTTACAACCACAAATGGCGAGCACTCAAGGCATAACATAAACAGTAACAAGATCAACATAAATACATACAGACTCTTGCTGCAGGATGCTAGCTATGTCAATTCTACTAACAGTTTTAAAAGCCAATATTTTTTAAAATGGCATGCTCTAAACATAGATAATTCTGATGCTTTAAAACAGGACCATGAAGCAACTCTTCCTTTATCTTTTTATATTTGAAATTTAAGTGAATAATGTGTTTGACATAAGTATGTTGTATGTTGTGCTGATCATTCATTGCTTTGGATTCTTCCTGTAACCTTCTTTAATGTGTACCTCAGAATACTTTTTTTTTTTTTTTTTTTTCAGCATATGTCTTCTATTTTTTTTTTTTTTTTTAAACTTTTTTATTGAAGGTAAAGGAGTTTACAGGCATAAAATGCATGGTACAAAAATCAATGCAAATATTCATGGCATATCTGAAAATACATACTGCACCAAGAGCAAAAGATAAATGGAGATAAAATAGCCTTCCCCTTCATTTTCTCCCCTCTTCATGTCTTGTTAGATCACTCTTGGATCTTAGGTTTGTAAATAGTATCATTCAGGGGTTTAACAAAAGCAATAACAGAAAATATACAGAAAAATGGCATCTCCAAGATTAACAATACTAAATAGGATTTGTGTTTTAGGAGTGAGAGATGCTAGGGTCCCAACCGTGCACCCACTTGTTAAAAATAAGCATTAACACCAGAACAATTAAGTATGAACCATAGAACATAAAGAAATAACATGTTAACCCTAAATGGGAAATGAGACTTAAGCAGCTTAACATGGGGACACTAATACTGTGGTTCAAGATAGCTGGGAAAAAACAACTTTACTTTTTTATTACGTCTCCAAAAGGGTAATATACAACAATTAAAGGCTAAGAAAACAGCCTGGGTAGAGAAGATTCATCCCTGATGTGTTCATTCTGTTATTTATTGGGTGTGTGTTAGAAAAAGGTAAATTATGCATTTAATTGTTCTAAAGGAGGTGTGCTTGTCATGCATATAGAGGTACCGTTACTTTGTGTTTAAAGACCCTTATTGTATCTTTATGGTATAGGATGTTTCCCTCAGGGGCCCCCCACTAAGCCCCACAGAGAACATGCAAATATATTTAAGGGTGCTATGTAGGTTGCAATATTCACCGAGCATGGGTAAAAAGAAAACAATTCTGCAAAGCGCTAGATATGCGATAACGGTGTGGTGAGATGGCTTGATTAACCTAAATACCACTGTACAACATATATAGAAATTAATATAGTTCCTATGTCTTGCAAAAATACTTTTAGCTCCCTCCCCGGTTCCGGCCGCAAACAGCGGGAAGAAGGCCATTTTAGTGATAGGACATTAAGGGAACCTTTGCGTCAGGCAAAAAGTATAATCAACAGAGTGAACTCATATTTTACCCCTAGTATTATTACATCATGAAATAAAAGAGAAAAACAAGCATCTTGTAACTCAGGGCAATACTTAGCCACACAACCCAAAAAGTCTTAATGTCTCTCCCACGGTGATTAATAAGCCAAACATGTATTGCAAAGGAAAAGCTTACACTATGCTTCTGAACTCAGGCAAAACCTATAAAAGCATGAGCACTGTCTCTATATCCCAATCATGGCTCCCACCGCCATGAAAATGGTGCTTATATAGTGATGAGGAAAGTCCTGTGCAACCCTCCACTTTCAAATCTGCAGGTCGGAGCTTGTTAGTGATGTCTAGTCGGGAAAATTGCCCAGGCATATGTGGTTTGTAAAAGTCATAGGGGCCAAGGCTCTTTTTATTGTTTGGAGCAGCATGGGAGTCCCCCCCGAGCTCCCGCCCCGATGCCATGTTGATTATAGTACCTTCTGGCCACGGCAAGTCCTCCCACGCCTCTACGATTGCGGACAGTTCAGGTAGTTTCCCGACCTGTATACTTGCAGCCTTCACCCGGCAAGAGCCGCCTTCCTTCTTGACTCCCTCCGTGCTGTCTGAGGGTTGCGGGACAAATATCGGAAACAGGCCCGGTGACTCCGTTGCGGGATTGGTGTCCTCTGGTAAGACCGGCATTGTGTCTGCTTTGTTGGCTAATATAGACAGGTGAAGTTTTTGCCTTCCTTCATAGATGTGAGTAAGATAATCCCATGGGGCTCTGGCCATCAAGTTCTGGAAGCAGCGCTCCAGCCTCTCCATACAGCTGGTGTGCAGGATAATTTTCTGTTCGGCCTCCATTTTGCAGGACAACTATGAAGAGGTATTAAGTAGTATATTCTTCTATTCCGACTCTGAGCTGTTGATATGGTTCGGCAAAAGTGTATATGTTTCAGGCTGAAGTGGTGAGTACATGCTTAGGACCAGTACCCTCGATTACTCGAGGGGGGTGGTGTCGCCTATAGTGAGCCGCCGCTCTAGGCCCCTACGTCCGATGTCTGGCCCAAACTTCACAAGCACAGCACAAATGTCTCTGAATTTCAGGTGCTATTAGTGAAACTGCCCTCACAAGCAGTTGAGTATAGATTAGTGCTGTAAGGTCTCCTGTCGTCGGCGGATTTCAAGAAATCAGTGAGAGCTCAGAGAAAATGCGACCACATGAGATCGCGGTTCGGACACGCCCCCCAGAATACTTTATTTTACCTTATGTCATTGCATCTTCTGTGTTTGGATGAACCGTGGAATGTTTTTTTCCATGACAGAGTACTTGGGCACAATTTATTTAGCTGGCATTCAATTTTAACTGATGATGTAACTAGAGACTCCTTCTCCTCCTGAGCAAAGCTTGTTTCCTTGTTTTTGGCCTTCTTTTTTGAAGGGCCTGTAACCTTATATCCTTTCAGTTGTTCTAATGGAACAACTTTCTTTCACGTTGCTTTAACATGGTAGTCTGTGTTCTTCTCTGCTCATTACCCCTTCCAGTGTCAGTCCCTTCTTTACATTTTTGTTCATCATTATTGGCACCCTTGAATATTGTGTACACGGTGTACCTCATTTTCTGAATGTGTAATAAAACAGAATTGGCCAATATACACATATATTTGATAATAAACAGCACAAAATAAAACAATAACAATTCAAAAAAGAAATGGGAGAAAAACATGATTATTGGTTCCCTCTTGAATAATCAAACCACCTTGAAAAGAAGAACTAGAATGTCCTTGCTGTAAAATTACACATGCCTGTGATATTTTTGTAATCATTTGAATTAACCAATTGTATCAAGGCTTAAAAGTCAATTTCCATTAAATTTTTCACAATGGTGAAGACACGAGAGTTGTCTATGATCATCGGAAACACTTGTATCACTGAACATAGGTATTCTAAATGGTAAAAGGGGATCTAAAATACCTTGGCATCCTTGTTTCAACAGTTTCCAAAGTCATTAAGAAGTTTGCTGCTTATGAAACTATCAAAAAACCTCACTCGACGTGGTGGCAAGAGCAAACTTGAACCGAGAAGCATTACATGTAAGATATCATATAAATAATAATATAAAGGCCAGCGAAGTTAGGTCGACATAGAACATCCTAACAGTGGAAAGGGGCTAATATGTGTATATACACATATAAACACATAAATAAATATTTATGTATATATACATATATATTTTAAATATGCTGCCCAATGCTGTGCAACTTACCCCCTTTGCTGCGTATCTATGCTGTGCAACTTACCCCCTTTGCGCCATATCTATCGGCGTCAGAACGAGTCCCCTATTGAAGCCTATGGAAGCACACTCTTGTGAGTGCAAAGCTTCCATGCAATGCAAACACGAGGTCACGTTCGCATTGAGCTTTACACACATTAACACATAAACATATATGTATATAAGCATGTGTAAGAAGAAATGACAGCCAGCACCCTCTTCAATGAATAAAAGCAAGTCTTTATTGGTCACATATTAAAAAGAAAGAACACAGCCAGATCATGTATAAGCATATACATATATATATTTTCAGTTTAAACACTGTCCTCATAGACCACTATGTAAAGTCACTTTTCAGTGCTGTTTTTTCTAACACCCAACATCCCCTCACTTGAACCCCTTATAACAGTACACATTATTTGTGGGGAAATTGGGGGACATTTATTTAATTAACCAGAGCACAAAGTAGCATTAACCAGCCACTTGTTATGGATGTTTATTTAATATGCACCTGTAAACTTGAAAATTTGCCCCATTACAGGTGCACGTTTAATTAGCACTCCACTTGTAATCTCGCCTAATGTTTTTTACTGTGTAAAAAAAATGTTCTTTGTATTTTTAAATATATATGTATATATCTATATGTATACATTTAGATATATAGGTGTAGACATATATTTTACAAAAAAATCACATATATATATATATATATATATATATATATATAGAGTTGAGTTTCAGAGTTCAGCGCACATAGAATGGAGAAAAACAAAAACAAAACCAAATTATGGTGCAGTATGTCAGTACTAGGCAATCAAAAACTAAACGTGAGATTTAAATGTGCTCACCTTGTTTAACCTCAAACATGTGAAGTATGTTGGAAGCATGGAGGGGATGTAATCCCTATCTGTGGTAAAGATGTTTCCAGCTGGTATGCAGAAACTTTTAGCAGGTGGAAATCTTGATATCCCTGGAGTAGAAATATGTTGGTATTTCAGACAAACTTCTCTCTGGAGTTAGGTAGAGACACTTTAATTCTTTTTGCTGGATTTCTTTCCTTGTTGCTGTTTATTTATTTTCCCCCTCTTTATACTTGAAAGGCTTCTCCTCTCTGGAGTATGGTATAAACTTTATGTATGCAAACCAATTAGTGCTCAGTTTACATACTATGAGATCAATTGTCGATATTAATTGCAGCACTCATGAGATGTGTATAAATGATGCTTGCAAGGACACAAAGTGAAATTTAAAATAAAAACACTTTTATTTTCCAATGTCCAATAAAAAATGATAAACAGAAATCCTCTTTGATAATAGTCCAGATCAGGGACATAAATAGGTGAGCAGATGAAATATAGTATATTTCTCTAAATCCGGTAGTGAGTTTTTTTCTTATCAGGGCTGGTGCAAAAACAGCTAGCTGATAAAAATTAGTGATATTGTGGTATAGGATGCTGTAAGTACAGCTGAAGGTAAATTCCTTGCATTGGTTTTGAGCTCTGAAAAGCTCCCAGAGTTCAGGTGGATAAGTTGGTGTTTATGATGGAAAACCGTAATAAATAGTTACATGAACTGCTGTAAATACAGCTAGATGATGATTCCTTGTGTTTTTTTGAGCTCTAGATAGCTCACAATATCCGGATGGATGTGGATTCTTAAGCCTGTCAGTGACAGGGTCCGTTGCTGAAGTGTTTGAAGCTTGGTCTCCCTGGACAGGAAGTGACGTCAGAAATGGGCGTGCCCTTACGCGTATCGTGAATTACATTGACTTCATCAGAGCAACGGACCCTGTCACTGACAGGCTTGCTGATAAAAATTAGTGATATTGTGGTATAGGATGCTGTAAGTACAGCTGGAGGTAAATTCCTTGTGGTGGTTTTGAGCTCTGAAAAGCTCCCAGAGTTCAGGTGGATAAGTTGGTGTTTATGATGGAGAACCGTAATAAATAGTTACATGAACTGCTGTAAATACAGCTAGATGATGATTCCTTGTGTTTTTTTGAGCTCTAGATAGCTCACAATATCCGGATGGATGTGGATTCTTAAGCCTGTCAGTGACAGGGTCCGTTGCTGAAGTGTTTGAAGCTTGGTCTCCCTGGACAGGAAGTGACGTCAGAAGTGGGCGTGCCCTTACGCGTTTCGTGAATTACATTGACTTCATCAGAGCAACGGACCCTGTCACTGACAGGCTTGCTGATAAAAATTAGTGATATTGTGGTATAGGATGCTGTAAGTACAGCTGGAGGTAAATTCCTTGTGGTGGTTTTGAGCCCTGAAAAGCTCCCAGAGTTCAGGTGGATAAGTTGGTGTTTATGATGGAGAACCGTAATAAATAGTTACATGAACTGCTGTAAATACAGCTAGATGATGATTCCTTGTGGTTTTTTGAGCTCTAGATAGCTCACAATATCCGGATGGATGTGGATTCTTAAGCCTGTCAGTGACAGGGTCCGTTGCTGAAGTGTTTGAAGCTTGGTCTCCCTGGACAGGAAGTGACGTCAGAAGTGAGCGTGCCCTTACGCGTTTCGTGAATTACATTCACTTCATCAGAGGCTATTTATTACGGTTTTCCATCATAAACACCAACTTATCCACCTGAACTCTGGGAGCTTTTCAGAGCTCAAAACTAATGCAAGGAATTTACCTTCAGCTGTACTTACAGCATCCTATACCACAATATCACTAATTTTTATCAGCTAGCTGTTTTTGCACCAGCCCTGATAAGAAAAAAACTCACTACCGGATTTACAGAAATATACTATATTTCATCTGCTCACCTATTTCTGTCCCTGATCTGGACTATTATCAAAGAGGATTTCTGTTTATCATTTTTTATTGGACATTGGAAAATAAAAGTGTTTTTATTTTAAATTTCACTTTGTGTCCTTGCAAGCATCATTTATACACATCTCATGAGTGCTGCAATTAATATCCACAATTGATCTCATAGAATGTAAACTGAGCACTAATTGGTTTGCATACATAAAGTTTATACCATACTCCAGAGAGGAGAAGCCTTTCAAGTATAAAGAAGGGGAAAAGAAATAAACAGCAACAAGGAAAGAAATCCAGCAAAAAGAATTAAAGTGTCTCTACCTAACTCCAGAGAGGAGAAGTTTGTCTGAAATACCAACATATTTGTACTCCAGGGATATCAAGATTTCCACCTGCTAAAAGTTTCTGCATACCAGCTGGAAACATCTTTACCACGGATAGGGATTACATCCCCTCCATGCTTCCAACATACCTCACATGTTTGAGGTTAAACAAGGTGAGCACATTTAAATCTCACGTTTAGTTTTTGATTGCCTAGTACTGACATACTGCACCATAATTTGTTTTTGTTTTTGTTTTTCTCCATTCTATGTGCGCTGAACTCTGAAACTCAACTCCATACCTTTTTCCTTCACATTCCATTTGATGATAGTGGAATATTCAGAAACTAGCTGCCATTGAAATATATCAGGAGGAACTATTTAGAGCAAAATAACCATTTGCAACGTACACAGCGCAGATCAAGAAACACCCAAGCAATATATATATATATATGTATATATATATATATATATATATATAAATATACATTTAAAAGAAAAAGAAAATGAAGAACATTGGAATATCAAATATTAATAACTCGCTTTGACTTTAGCGCAGTTGGTCTAATGCGGTGTCCGGTTAGCGTGCAAGCAATGTGTTTGTTTTTAGTTTTTTTTAAACACACACCTTTAAAGTCTATAGAGAGAAGAAGTTAACGCATTTGCAAAATCTGAAATCCTGAATTTTGCATGCATCAGGTTTCACTCGCATGCAATAGTGCACCACTTGTAAACTAGCCCATAGCTGAATATTGGGGAACCAGCAAGGGTTAAAAAGTGGATGGGTGCCTTGTCTGGCTAAACTTTAACTGCTGTACATGTGCAGGACATTATTTTATCATATCATTTTGCAGAACCTAGAAAATGTAGTACCAGTACTGTTCTTTAAATCACTAGAATGTGCTTGTCAAATCCACAAACATAAAACACCCAGCTTATTATGTGACAGAAATAAATTGAAATACTAATAGAATATTTCAGTATTAGAAATGCAGTCTTAAAAGTTGTTGCATGCAATACCCTTTATTTAGCTTTTCATAAACTGCAGTATGTTTTGTAACAATCCATCATTGAATTATTTTTCAAAGACATTTGTGAAGATTAATTTGTGCATGAAAAATGAAGTTAGCCTAGTTTTTTTACTGCTCTGTGAAAAAATAGTAACTGACTCATAATTTTCCACTTGAAGAAAAATCTTTAATTACACTAGAGCAGTAAAATGAGATTTTATATACATTTTAATTATGTACTAGTAGAAATGAATTGCTTTTTGCTAACAAACAATCAGACTTTTTGTGCAGTAACAAGACTTATGAACTTTGTTACTCAAATGTAAAGAACTACAGAGTGCTTAGAATATACACTTCAAAGATGATTTCCATCTCAGATAAGCAACCTTTAATCTTTTTACATAAAAAAATGAAATCTTCATTCCAAAACTATATTTTAATTGCTTTCTTTTGGTAGTTACAGGTAACCTTCAATGATGTTACATAGGAAAATTGCACTATAAAAAGATTAATTTCTTTCCACTTCATAGTGTTAAGGTCTTAATAAATTGCATTGGAGTTTTAAATATAATTAACTCAACTATAAGATAAAGCAAGAGAGCAAAATGTTATTTGGCCATGCCACAAGCAAAATAAGAGAGAAGGAAAAGAGTGAGAGAGAGAAACAGAGAGAGAGAGACCAGAAGAAAAGCAAACACAAATTGTAGAAGAAGAAAAAAAGTTCTATACTGCATTAATAATACAATTTTTTTATAGAATTAATGTATTATTAAGCCTCTCTTATCTCTCTCTTTCTTAACCTTATAGGTGCGTACACAAGCATTGAGTGATGAGAATGAAGCAAATTTGATAATAGTATTAAATTGGAAAGTTGTTTAAAATTGTATACTCTTAATGGGTTGACAGAACCGCCAAAGTTGTAAGACGCACGGAGCTGGAGCTCCTGACCTAAACTTTATAACATAGAATGTATAATAGTTATATTCCCTCTACTTTACTAGTGCCTGAGGGGCAATAACATTGGAAGAACCTGAGACATGTGGATAAAGACTCGGTGGCTAATTAAGCATTTCTGAGCTGAAGAACTGTAGTGCAGCTCCCCGCCACACGCTGACCCGCCATCTTGGAGACGGATGTGCTGCTACCCGGCATGGAAGCCCAAGACCTGTATACCAGCATTAAAGGTCTGTTGGAGGAACATGGGAGGACACTCTGTAACAGGCTTGACGCTTTTACGGCCAAAATTCAAGCAGCGCGATTATACAGCGCTACCCCTGTTGTGGAACACGGAGCGGTACTGGAACCACAAGGTATCGCGGTGCTTGCGGATCCCTGGCCGTATACTCCATCACTGATGCCGGCAGGGGCGGACCCAGGAGAGGGTCTCCGCTCCCCCTTTGCAGACTCAAGAGGCCTGTATGTACCCGGCTGGGAACACTGCCAAAGCCTCCGAATGCTACGGTCTAAGAGCCGGTGCCCTCCTGAGGTCACCCGGACAGTCTGGTCCCGTTTGAAGGATGATGGGTTTGCCCACATGCAAGTGGGGTAAGCTGCCTCTACGGGCTGGAATTGTGTATGGCTGAGCAGTGTTATTGGCACTGGGTGAGATGATACTGCTATGTGCCTCCTACCCAGAGGTTTCTTCCTTACTACAGAGTATTAATGAAGGCATATTGCCGGATTCCCATCTGAGGATTGCCTCGGGCTTCTATATATCTCCTGACACATCCCTTTGCTATTTGGAAAGCCCACTTTTCTGCACACCGCATGGTCCTTACCCTGGACCTACCATCCCACGCAAGTTAGCCCACTAGTCGGTGGGGATCTAAGATTACAGGACATTGAGATTATTATCGCTGATGCCTGGTGACTATAATAGCACAGCAAGCTGATGCTGGGGCACTGACTGAAACACATATCTTCCTATGAAGCCCTGGGACTGCTTTGGCGTTGTAGCCTCTTCCTCAGACAACAGGACAAGGAAACACTTCTTAAGCAATTACCCTTGGGATTACAGTTTCCATAACATTGCAGACCTGGCAGCTATTCCCCTCATCCTAAAACACAGAAACACAACCGCTATATGTAAATAGTTTTATCCAGCGTTAAGATAAACTGAGCATTGCCTAGTGTGCCCTGTGGTATTATCTCTTATCACACTGACTGCAAGACGTAAGGTGTCTTTACATTCATGAGAACGCATGGTCTGCTATTACCCAAGCCACATTTTTGTAACATAGACCTTGCAAGCAAAAATAGTGAGATATCATTGTAGCAGGGGTGCAAAGTCTACTAGACAAGACGATAGGTGTGCCAGTCTAGGGGTAAGGCACTCAGAGGATCACAAGGGTGAATAGACAATAACCAGCATCTGGCTTAGTGGAAATGTTTTTGATATACAAGTGTCTAGTTCTTTTAATATATCAAGGTTTATGATAATTACAATATTCCTAGATTCCTTTTAGGCTAAGTGTATAATGTATTTTTCTGTCAGTGAGGCATTGTCATAGTGGTTCTGAACCCTCAGAGTGCTTTCTTAGAAATAATTTTACACTATGCACCACTCAGCCATATAAAAGTGAACAATGTATATGTCTAAGTGTTTATATGCCATATTACATTACCTGTCTAATGTAGTGGAATTGAAATGTAGAACTGTGTGTAAAGCAAAGTGTCACTGACAGGAATGGAGCCTCTTCAAAGTTTATGCTGACCCCATCCAGGATAAGCGTATTTGTAATGATGTTTAGACAATTTTTCACTCTCACCACTAATATATATAGGTTGTATGATACTTGTTAATGAGAGCATACGCAGAAAATATAGGTTTGACTAGGTACTAGGTTCAATAAAGGGGTCATTATTACTAGTTTTCACTCGCCCCCCCCCCTCCCTCTCCTCCTCCTCCTCTCCCTTCTTCCCCCCCCACTATGTGGTTAGGGATAAAACTACTTACCCTCCACATTTAATTTGTTGGCAGAGTTTTGTAGCCTCTGCCCTACCCGTAGAGCCATCATTGTAGTTTGTCCACATATTAGTGTAATGAAGGCTCTCCGGGCCCTAACACGGAAGGGCCTACTGTGCCTCCTTGTATGTGTTTGAATGTTCATGGTCCGGTTTGATCGCATTATTGCAATATAACTGCCTACATGAAAGCACAAAACAACCGTTAGGGTAGCAGAGATTGTGGCTGGCGCTAATTGATTTAGATGTAAGTAAAACGTATTGAAAGTCTGAAACTTAAAACTACTACAGGCCCCATGATTCCTGCTTCACTGGCCCTACAGCAGATATAACAGTATAATTAGTCATGAACCCTAATGTATTGTCCACGGTTCTTGTGCTTCCCCTTTTTGGTGTATTCCTAGCAGTAGGCGAGCTATCTTCACATCAAATGTTATTAGTCCTTATCTCCTTAATAGTTGTGTACACCTTAATTTTATTTCAGTTTTCTGGACCTACCCAAGGTCCTAGCAGTTGTGTGAAGGACTATGTTTAGCATAGGCCCAAAAGTGGTCTATTTCTTTCAAAAACCCTCTGATTGATACTTTAAGTACATTGGGGTCCAAAAGTGGCCGCAGCCATCCTTGAGGTACAAAAGGGGGAAGTTTGGTGTTTGCTCTCCAACCGTTATGCATGTACTCTATTTTTCAACTTCGTTGTTAACCTGACTTTTCCATGTACAATCCGATGTAAGTTATTGCGCATCTCTGTATCAACTTCTGATTTCTGTTATATTGAGCAAACAGAATTTTGCATTTGTATTTGTTGGTCCCTCAATAAAAACTATTAAAAAAAATAAATAAAAAATAATTTATTGACAGAGTTATTTTTATAAATCATAAGCAATGAAATGTGATTGGATATAAGCATAAGAATCCACACCAAATAGGATATTTTAGGATTTACATATAAAAATATATATACAGAAGTAGTTATGATGGTTATTTATAATAAATATATGGTGTTGGCATGATAAAAAAAAAATAAAAAAAAATTGTATACTCTTTCTGAACCATAAAATAAAATGTTGTTTTTTGTTCCTTTAATAACACATTAGGGAGGGCCATGTTTAATCTTCTCTTCAACTTGTGCATGGGATAAAATATATTTTCAGACAAATAATTGATCCTGCATTTTTCAAGATATTGTCTGTATTTTATTAGGCAAATACATTAAAACCAAATGAAATGCCTTGTAGCCCCCAAACCTAGGCTGACCATATTGCCCCTTTAAAAAGGGACACATATGAAAAATACATATGTGAGGGCTGTTTAAAGAAATGTTTTGAATAATGTTCTGTTATTAGAACCCTGACATATGTATTTTTCATATGTGTCCCTTTTTAAAGAGGCAATATGGTCAGCCTACCCAAACCCCAAAACCAAACCATTGAACCTACTATTACTAACCTCAAAAAACTGCACAACAACTAACCCCTAAACCACTAAAACCCCAACCGCACTTAACTCTCTAAAAGCTGGACCCGCATCACACATAACCCCTTAACCACTGGACCCACCACAGTAACTAGACCCCTAACTGACAGATACATAACCATAACTAACTCCCTAACGTTTGGGGTGGGTTGCTTTGGGTGGGGCGGGTGGTCTGGCAGTTAGGTGTTAAGTACAGTGGCTGCAGTTAAGGGATTTGGTGAGGCAGGGGCTAAGTGCAGGAGGGTTTGGTTGTGATATGAATTCAACAAATGAAAAAAATCATAAATTTTTGTATTTGCCAAAAAACAAATGGACATCATTACTACTGAGTATATTTTACTTTCATGAAGGCCTTTAAAAATCCTTGCAAGAACACATTTGGAAAAAGCTGTGATTCCCCTTTTTCTTATATATTGTATTTTTTTTTCTGAGTTCTAGATTTTGCTGTTAAGAGGCCATTATATTAATAAAATTACATGATCTTATTAATTGCAGCATGTAATTGTATCACTAGGGTTACTGCAACACAATGGAGCAATACGTTTTTGTCACTGTTGAGTGCTAACTGAATTCAAGGTAAATCAATAGCGCTTTCATGTTTGTGCTAGTATGACAAGTTGAAATAACCCATCTGTGCTAACTCCCTTTCCCCACAGACTTCTATGGGGGGAGCTAAAAAGTCTTCTTTTTTTTTTCTATCGAGCGTTAACCCCAAGATGCGTTAGAAATACTTAAAATATTCAATTTTCTTTTTAAATTTATATATATACTGTATATGTATATGTTGTGTTCAATATATATCTATAGCTATGTGTCTATGTGAATATATATATATATATAAATATAGATTGTGTATATAGATATATATTTAAAAATAAAAAGAACATAAAAATTTAAAGTATTTCTATTAAAAAAAATCATAAAAACATATTTTAATTGTTTAAAATGATATTGCATGTTTTGACTGGGAAGGACTCAAAAGTGTGTATATATATATATATATATATATATATATATATATATATATATATATGTCTATATATGTGTTTATATGTATGTATGTGTGCACAAGTCTCATTAATTCATCTTGGGATGTTGACCACGCTAAACCTTCTCTGGTAAATCTGTTTTACTATTGACTTGTAGCATTCTAATTTTAGTGTGGTCCAGCGATATTGATATCATACTAGATATGTGCGATTTGGTTCGGTTCAATTTGGAAATTCGGAAAATTCGGCGATTCGAATCAAACCGAATTTCCAAATTAAAATTCTGCCGAATTTTCCAAATCGAACCGAATTAGTTCGAATCGATTCGTAAATTCGGGATGGCCATTGGATTACACTAGTATTGTACAGTATGTTAGGTTAACACCTAATATACAGTATAATACTAGTCTAATCCCACCTAACACTTACCGAAATGCTGAATTTCCGAACCGAATCGAACCAAATCCAGCTGAATTTCTTCGAATCCAAATGAATCTGAAATGAATCCGAAACGAATCGATTCAGAATTTTCCGAATTCGAATCGATACGAACTTCGAAAAATTCTGAATCGATCCGAACCAAACCAAATTTTTTCGCCATGCACATGTCTATATCATACCCTGTGCTAGCATTAGCACTCTTCTGTAATCTGAGCCTATTTATTTAACCCCTACAAAGGATAATAATATCAGACAACCATAGATGCAAGCAAGGATGCAAAAAACAATATGGTGCTGTACATGCTAACAGCTGTGATGGATATTTTTGATGATGATTAAAGCACACAAAAAAATAGCAAAAAATACCAAATATGTCATTATTATGTATTAATTATTGGGGAAGCCTGGTTCTTTCCCTTTTCGGCTGGGTGCCGATACAGCTGATATTTCTACTATGTGTGGAAAGGAGCTCTCATACATGGAGCGGATTGGAAGCCTGTGATAGCCTGGCCACTCCTCCCTTTGTGACGTCAGATGCCACTGTTCAGGCAAAACACGAGGGGTGCTTTTGAAATTAAATTGCTGGACGCATAAGCTAAGTGTATTTTGCCTCTATTCATTTGATTGTCTACATACAGCTACAGCCTGGGAACCTTTACTAGATACCCAGTGAAACTGACTCTACCACATATGCACGTATATATTAATGTTTGATTATTCATCTACATTTTTTTGTTAAGGTCTTGATGTCATTGTAACAGCGTTTGGGGTTAATATGATCTTGTCTTTTATACACCCCTTGTAAATGAATATTATGCAGCAATCAAAAATAGCTTGATACAATATAGCAATATAGCAAATATCAGTGTGCTATATTGCTATATTGTATCAAGCTATTTTTGATTGCCACATTTTTACTATTTGATTGTTACAATTATTTTATTTTATTGTTCTCTTGCTGATCAGCTTTTTTAAATATTTTTTTAATATTTTATGTTTAATATTGTATTAATAAATTTACACTGTATCTTTTAAATAACGTGATCTCATTACTGAGGCCAAAGGTTTCATACTTTAAACTTCTTGACTATTGTCACGGTTTATCCAATCACTAGTTTTAGCCGCAATTCTTTGCAGCGCCAAGGTCTTTTGAAATATCTGGTTCCATTTGGGACACGATTTTCAAAATATACATTTTCTGGTTCTTGTTGTGGAGATAGGGGTCTCCATTTTTTTCCCTTGGTTTATTAGTGTTTTTTCCTTAGCGCAGGGTAACATTTTTCTTTGTTTTTTGCAAATGAATATTATGCGCCATATATTAATAAGGTATATAAGCTTTTGGGGTTAATATGACCTTTCTTTATACCCCTTATATGTGAAAATCATGAGCTATGTACTTACAGGTTCTAGCAGCATACGTTATATATCAGTTTAACTCACAGACTCTCATGAACAGGAGCTAGACTTCTTTATGTAATTTTTAATAACTGACAACAGGAATTTAATAATAAAATAATGTATTACATGACAATATGGAACTTGTAACAACAACAGTTTGACAACACTGGTATCTGTTGATCGGCTGCTGTATATACTTCACTAATACCTAACACTCCTTTCCCCTAGACCTCAAAGTCTTTGAGATAACTGGGGCACTGAATATTTTTTTTCTTAGACGCTCAAGATCTAAATTTGAGCTTGTTCATTTGGACCATCATTTTGGCTAGTCATTACTTCTTGTGCACCATTAGATTAATTTTTCAAATGAAAGTGGTTCAATTTAATCTGGTACCATAGTTAACCCAATGTCAATGGAAACAGTAGCAGGCACAATTTTGTCGGACTACTCTTAGATCTGATCAACGTGCTTTTAAAATATCCTGGCATCAGCAATCTGTACTTTGTATGACACTGATCCAGTGGTCATAAGAACTTGTGCTGGTATCTATTTAGGTCCAGTAGCATAGTTCCTTACATAAACAGTACTGGCAGGTTCCAATACTCTCAATTTAGTTTTTAAACTTAATTTTCTACTGATTTTACCATACTTTACTGGAATAAAACAAACATCCATGACTTCCACAACCTGTTTATTATAGTTAACAGTTGAATATCACAATGTACTATTAGAGGTCTAGCACAATATATATATATATATATATATATATATATATATATATGTGTGTGTGTGTGTGTGTGTGTTTATATATGTATACATATATATTTATGTGTTTATATGTGTATAAATGTCTGTAAATACATTTGAACACATATAAATACATACATATGTACACATATATTAACATAAAGATGTATATGTATGCATCTCTATGTTAAAGCCCTTTTTTTCTAACACCTGAGACCTCATATCTTTGAACCTTATAACAATATATTTTTAGAATAATTTCTATTAGATGGTGTTATTATGGGCGCCATGTACAAAGGCGTCAAAATTTTTGCAAAGACCATATCAAATTAACCCGCCAGCATTCGCCCATGCGGATAGAACTTCATTACATGAATGTACTAAAAACCAAGCCGTAACATTTCGCGTCTAATCTGTCTTGAAGACAATCGGATTATTGATAACTTTGAAGCTTCGCTCGGCGCGAAAGAACAAAATTACTAAACAGTCTATGGTCTAATTGGTTTAGTTCTTAACCCACGTGACCATCTAGGCATCATAATCGTCATACAAGTGGCAACGTTAAGCTGCTGACATGTATAAGAATGTGCATTTCCCAGAAATCTTAGAATATTGTTTATTTACTTTTCGGTATTTACTTTGAGAAGATGGCTTGCTCCGGAGATTCAGTTACTTCCAAGAAGACTTGCAATCCTAACTTCTTGCATCAACAGAATGTTGTACTTGTTGATCTAGTACTCGAATACTATGATAATATTTATGGTAGTCGAGTCAAGCAAACCCCCGGTGCCCGTAAGAAGATTATTTGGGAAAAATTAGTGACGCGGTGAGTGATCAAGGACCAACGAAAAAAGATATTGAATCCTGCAAAAAAAGGTTCAATGATATCAAGCGTCAAACTAAAGCCAAAATTGCCAAAGAAAAGCACTATGCACGTGGTACTGGAGGCGGACAACCTTATGTCGCTGATTTGACTGACTTCGAAAGAAAAGTTCTACAGAGGCTTGGCACGGAGGTAATTGAGGGCATAACTGATGACTGTGATAGCGATATTTGAGGTAATTATAAATTAATGTCCAAATTAATATTTATATTGTTTAATTGTCTGCACCAAAAATGTGTCTCTTACGTTAATGTTTTTAAAAAAACATTATTAACCGTTTTTTAATGTGCTATTTACTCGTATTATCAATTTTTTTTCCTTCTCTTTCTATCTTTATTTAGGTTGATTGGAGTAGCCGTGTTACTCCAGAGATTTAGATATCAAAATAACAAGAGTATTGCATTGAGCAATGATACTTTTTTTTATTGGACTAACTATACATGTAAAAGTTGACAAGCTTTTGGAAGAGTTCCTTCCTTTATCAAGTCTGAAGCAATACTGACCAATTCAATGGAATTTACAGATTATATCTTAAAACTCAGAATAGCTAAGAAGACAGAAAGTGCAGGGAGAGGAGGAATTGTCGTAAATATCATGAGGGGGGCTTAGGTAACAGGCAGACAGTGTCCGGTGTAGGAGAACAGACAGGGGAAATATATAGCTTTACATAGAGCATATACTGACATAAAGTTATATATCAACATTGAATCAATATCTATAAAGATGTGAAATTGTATATACAGGGGGAATACAAAAGTAAAAAAAAAAGACAAAAGTGTGGACATAGGCTTACCTGTGTACCTATGTATAAGGAATGTGGAATATACAATGTAATTGACTAAATGAAAGTACATTACAAAAAATGTTGATAATGTGTTAAGAATCCAGAGTCCACACTTAGTCCAGAATTAAACAAGTTGAAGTGCATTATCATTTTCATTTCAAAGGATTTTTCTTTCCTTGGTGTTTTTGAAGTTGCCTCTGAGAATTTTGATTTTGAGGTTTTGGATGGAGTGGTCAGGTTGGGTGAAATGGTGACCAACAGGGGTGCAGTATTTTGTTTCACAGTGGTTTTTGATTGAGTGTCTGTGTAAGTTCATCCGAAGGTGCAGTTTTTGGCTTGTTTCTCCAATATAACATCCCACTTCACATGCAGTGCAATGTATCATGTATACCACATTTGTAGATATACATGAATATGCCCCTTTAATGTTATAGGATTTATTATTATGTTTGCTGTGCTGCTTTCACAAACATGTTGACACAGTTTGCAAAGAGCTTTATAACAGCACTTGGTTCCATTCTGAGTGTTCTTTTTCTCAAGGGGTAGCTTCCTATGTACCAGTTTCTGCTTTAGGTTAGGTGGTTGTCTGTATGCCAGGATTAAGGGTTTTGGAAAGATTTTTTTGAGTGTGGGATCCTCTAAGAGTAGTGGCTGTAAGTCTTTTATGATTTTTCGTATCCCTTCCACAGAAGGGTTGTATTTGACTACTAGTGGGATACGTGATATGTTTTTCTTCTCCCTGTATTGTAGTAAGTGTTCATGTGGAGTATTGAGGGCAGAGTTAATTTTTGTATTTATAATCCTTGTTTTCTAACCTTTTTCTCTGAATGATTGGAACAGTGTGATGAGGTGTTTGTCACGGTCCTTGGTATCTGAGCAATATCTTTATTTAAAAATCAGGAATGAAAATATTAGCAGTCAGCACATAGTGGTTGCACCAATAAGCAATCATAACCCAGGTCCTCCACAAAAATTGGGCATGCTCCTATGCATCCTATTTATGCTTTTTAAAGAAACATAGCAAGAGAATGAATAAAAATAGATAATACAAGTAAATAAGAAAGTTGCTTAAAATTGCATGCCATATCTGAATCATGAAAGAAAAAAACTGTGCTTAGTATCCCTTTAATCACACCAATGCTAAATACATTTATCATTTCAATTAGAGTTACAGGTATATGTAAACCAAAAATTTCGGGTTCCTCACTCATATATGCAATAGTATTATTAAAAATAAAAACATTAACATTGGTTATGTAATTTTATTACTTCTCTGTTTATCTTTTTCTTTAAAGGGACACTGAACCCAAAATTTTTCTTTCAAAAAATGTTGTTCAGTGTCCCTTTAATGTTTATCAAGGCAAGCTTATGAGCAACTTAGAACATATGTTCTATCTGTTGATTGGTGTATACATTTCAGTTTATATTTTCACTGGCTCACCCATGATTTCCATTTTAATCCATTATGGACTTGGTGCTTATTTTTTCAATGATACCAAGATAATTATTGAAATTCAATAATACAATGTAAAACCATAATGGATTTAATTTTAATATAAGATAGCAATCATGAGTTACAGTGTTTTAAATTATTTATCTATTTTAAATTTTAAAATTCTTATGGTGTTATATTGCTGCATACTTACACATCCATTGGGGGTTTTCATGTGCCTCAATAATGTACATGCCTCAATAAAGATGCATACTGGACAGATATGTAATATGTTATGTAATTTGTTAATTTAAATCTTTATTTGCTATTTCATAGGTGGTTCTATTCGATCATCGACTTCTGCATGTGTCAATACCCCATCTACCTCTATAGGACAGGAACCACGTCTGTCGACATCACATCAAATTGA
Source organism: Bombina bombina (assembly GCF_027579735.1). NCBI lineage: Eukaryota > Metazoa > Chordata > Amphibia > Anura > Bombinatoridae > Bombina > Bombina bombina. Next base: position 647,007,139 of record NC_069502.1, on the reverse strand, counting down.
AAATGTGAATATTAGACAACCACCACAACATGGACAATATATACGCTCCACAACAAATACAAGCCACAGCATATCGTCTGCTGATACCCTTACAGATGTAAGGAGCAGTACACCGGACACAGCGGTTGGAAGAAGTTCTGGTATATTGTTTTAATCCACTTATATATACACCTTTAAATATTTAAGCATAAATTAAATATTAATCTTTAATATATATATTTTATTTTTTCAGCGGATGTTGGACTTCTATTCCGAGCTATGGTGACAGATTCTGCACCCCTTTTTGATGGTAAGTTACCTTTGGAAGTAAATATAGGATGATAACAAACCTGATTTCGGTATAAACTAACCAAGGATTTTTAAATTTATTTGTAATGTATATAGTTTGATAGTCACACTGTAAGACTGTGAGATGGATAGACTAACATTAAATGCCCCTGTACTTAATATAGTGTACACTTTAGTCTGTTTCATGTTACATCCATCCAATATTATTGTATGTATTGCAATTTTATATTAACACAGTTTAAACATGCAAAATCACAATTATTTATTTAGAAGGCCTTTAATCTTCTTGTTTAAACCAAAAAACAAAGACTGACATAACTGCGTGAATACACACCTTGATGGCTGTCCTGACACAAACCAACAAACTGCATTAATACACAGCTTGTGGAATACATACATATGCACTTATCCAAAAACAAAACAAAAAGAAAAATGGCTATAAATAAAAACAATATCACTGCACTCAAGGACAATGATCAAATCTTATGATGAGATGGCTAGCTTGTCACAAACCGCAAAGGATTTACATATAACGACTATATTAGTGACATTTTACTGCCAACAGTACTGTAAAAATTTCTTATGTATAGTCACACTGTTTAACCATTAAACCCCTAACCATTACTGTAGGAACAAATTGTAATCTGATGTTACATAATGTTGGCTAGTCTTGTTTTAATTGCTTGATTTTGATATTTCTAATTATATTTTTCTGTTTTTTTATTTTAAGATATCGAAGAGGAGGATGATTCTTCTAGAGAGGTCATTCTGAATCTTGTTCCTGTTAGAGCACATAGTCCAGAGGTTATATCTCCAGACTGTGGAAGCTTAACTCCTGACCTCTCACAGATGGCACAAGATCAGGATTTTGCTATAAATGAGCCTGTAACAAACCCCTCTAATGAGGCTGACCATCAAAATCTACCTCATGATGTTGTTGCAGAGCCGGCAATTGAAGCTTTTGAACCTGCACCGGCTCAACCTATACTGCAAAAGCCGGCACCTTTGACAGATGCTGCTCTAAATGAAATGCTAAATCTTGCCAGAGGATATAGAGCAGATAGTAGACAGGTTCAGGATATTTTGTCTGCACATTTAGAAAGATTTGATAACTACAATCAGCAACGATTGGAACTGGACTGTGAAATCTTTCAGTGGCAAAGAGAAATGGACAGAGAAAGGAATCAGCAAATAACCAGGGCCTTGGCAATAGCCGAAAATAACATGCAGATGGCTCAAACTACTATGCAGTCTATGTTAGATATAATAAGAGATAGACAGCAGAACCAAGAGTCGCCAGATCCTAACCGCTAGATTTGGAGTTTTGTCGGTAACGACCCGAAAAACTAACGCCGGCTTTTTTCTGGCCGCACCATAAAAATAACTCTGGTATTGAGAGTCCACATAAAGGCTGCGTTAGGCTCCAAAAAAGGAGCGTAGAGCATTTTTAACGCAGCTTCAACTCTCAATACCAGAGTAGCTTACGCAAGCGGCCAGCCTCAAAAACGTGCTCGTGCACGATTCCCCCATAGGAAACAATGGGGCTGTTTGAGCTGAAAAAAAACCTAACACCTGCAAAAAAGCCGCGTTCAGCTCTTAACGCAGCCCCATTGTTTGCTATGGGGAAACACTTCCTACGTCTGCACCTAACACCCTAACATGTACCCCGAGTCTAAACACCCCTAACCTTACACTTATTAACCCCTAATCTGCCGCCCCCGCTATCGCTGACACCTGCATTTTATTTTTAACCCCTAATCTGCCGCTCCGTAAACCGCTGCTACTTACATTATCCCTATGTACCCCTAATCTGCTGCCCCTAACACCGCCGACCCCTATATTTATTAACCCCTAATCTGCCCCCCTCAACGTCGCCTCCACCTGCCTACACTTATTAACCCCTAATCTGCCGAGCGGACCTGAGCGCTACTATAATAAAGTTATTAACCCCTAATCCGCCTAACTAACCCTATAATAAATAGTATTAACCCCTAATCTGCCCTCCCTAACATCGCCGACACCTAAATTCAATTATTAACCCCTAATCTGCCGACTGGAGCTCACCGCTACTCTAATAAATGTATTAACCCCTAAAGCTAAGTCTAACCCTAACACTAACACCCCCCCCTAAGTTAAATATAATTTAAATCTAACGAAATTAATTAACTCTTATTAAATAATTTATTCCTATTTAAAGCTAAATACTTACCTGTAAAATAAATCCTAATATAGCTACAATATAAATTATAATGATATTATAGCTATTTTAGGATTAATATTTATTTTACAGGTAACTTTGTATTTATTTTAACCAGGTACAATAGCTATTAAATAGTTAAGAACTATTTAATAGCTAAAATAGTTAAAATAATTACAAATTTACCTGTAAAAGAAATCCTAACCTAAGTTACAATTAAACCTAACACTACACTATCAATAAATTAATTAAATAAACTACCTACAATTAACCTAACACTACACTATCAATAAATTAATTAAATAAACTACCTACAATTAACCTAACACTACACTATCAATAAATTAATTAAATACAATTGCTACAAATAAATACAATTAAATAAACTAGCTAAAGTACAAAAAATAAAAAAGAACTAAGTTACAAAAAAATAAAAAAATATTTACAAACATAAGAAAAATATTACAACAATTTTAAACTAATTACACCTACTCTAAGCCCCCTAATAAAATAACAAAGCCCCCCAAAATAAAAAAAATGCCCTACCCTATTCTAAATTACTAAAGTTCAAAGCTCTTTTACCTTACCAGCCCTGAACAGGGCCCTTTGCGGGGCATGCCCCAAGAAATACAGCTCTTTTGCCTGTAAAAAAAAACATACAATACCCAAGCCCCCCAACATTACAACCCACCACCCACATACCCCTAATCTAACCCAAACCCCCCTTAAATAAACCTAACACTAAGCCCCTGAAGTTCATCCTACCTTGTCTTCACCTCACCGGGTATCACACCGATCCGTCCAGAAGAGCTCCTCCGATGTCCTGATCCAAGCCCAAGCGGGGGGCTGAAGAGGTCCATGATCCGGCTGAAGTCTTCATCCAAGCGGGGCAGAAGAGGTCTTCCATCTGATTGAAGTCTTCATCCAAGCGGCATCCATCCGGAGCGAAGCGGCAGCATCCTGAAGACCTCCACCGCGGAACATCCACCCTGGCCGACGACTGAACGACGAATGACGGTTCCTTTAAATGACGTCATCCAAGATGGCGTCCCTCGAATTCCGATTGGCTGATAGGATTCTATCAGCCAATCGGAATTAAGGTAGGAATATTCTGATTGGCTGATGGAAATAAAAAAATGCCCTACCCTATTCTAAATTACTAAAGTTCAAAGCTCTTTTACCTTACCAGCCCTGAACAGGGCCCTTTGCGGGGCATGCCCCAAGAAATACAGCTCTTTTGCCTGTAAAAAAAAACATACAATACCCAAGCCCCCCAACATTACAACCCACCACCCACATACCCCTAATCTAACCCAAACCCCCCTTAAATAAACCTAACACTAAGCCCCTGAAGATCATCCTACCTTGTCTTCACCTCACCGGGTATCACACCGATCCGTCCAGAAGAGCTCCTCCGATGTCCTGATCCAAGCCCAAGCGGGGGGCTGAAGAGGTCCAGATCCGGCTGAAGTCTTCATCCAAGCGGGGCAGAAGAGGTCTTCCATCCGATTGAAGTTCCGATCAGCCAATAGAATGGCTAAATACTTACCTGTAAAATAAATAAATACGCCGGTATTTGGAGTCACTCAAAATAGGGTCTAACGCTCACTTTTCAGCCGCGACTTTTCCATACCGCAGATCCCCTTACGTAAATTGCGTATCCTATCTTTTCAATGGGATCTTTCTAACTCTGGTATTTAGAGTCGTTTCTGAAGTGAGCGTTAGACAAAACTCCATCCGCAGGAAAAAAGTCAGTAGTTAAGAGCTTTCTGGGCTAACGCCGGTTCATAAAGCTCTTAACTACTGTACTCTAAAGTACACTAACACCCATAAACTACCTATGTACCCCTATGTAAACCTCGGTTTAGGGGTACATAGGTAGTTTATGGGTGTTAGTGTACTTTAGAGTACAGTAGTTAAGAGCTTTATGAACCGGCGTTAGCCCAGAAAGCTCTTAACTACTGACTTTTTTCCTGCGGCTGGAGTTTTGTCGTTAGATGTCTAACGCTCACTTCAGAAACGACTCTAAATACCGGAGTTAGAAAGATCCCATTGAAAAGATAGGATACGCAATTTACGTAAGGGGATCTGCGGTATGGAAAAGTTGCGGCTGAAAAGTGAGCGTTAGACCCTATTTTGAGTGACTCCAAATACCGGCGTATTTATTTATTTTACAGGTAAGTATTTAGCCATTCTATTGGCTGATCGGAACTTCAATCAGATGGAAGACCTCTTCTGCCCCGCTTGGATGAAGACTTCAGCCGGATCTGGACCTCTTCAGCCCCCCGCTTGGGCTTGGATCAGGACATCGGAGGAGCTCTTCTGGACGGATCGGTGTGATACCCGGTGAGGTGAAGACAAGGTAGGATGATCTTCAGGGGCTTAGTGTTAGGTTTATTTAAGGGGGGTTTGGGTTAGATTAGGGGTATGTGGGTGGTGGGTTGTAATGTTGGGGGCTTGGGTATTGTATGTTTTTTTTTACAGGCAAAAGAGCTGTATTTCTTGGGGCATGCCCCACAAAGGGCCCTGTTCAGGGCTGGTAAGGTAAAAGAGCTTTGAACTTTAGTAATTTAGAATAGGGTAGGGCATTTTTTTATTTTGGGGGGCTTTGTTATTTTATTAGGGGGCTTAGAGTAGGTGTAATTAGTTTAAAATTGTTGTAATATTTTTCTTATGTTTGTAAATATTTTTTTATTTTTTGTAACTTAGTTCTTTTTTATTTTTTGTACTTTAGCTAGTTTATTTAATTGTATTTATTTGTAGCAATTGTATTTAATTAATTTATTGATAGTGTAGTGTTAGGTTAATTGTAGGTAATTGTAGGTAGTTTATTTAATTAATTTATTGATAGTGTAGTGTTAGGTTTAATTGTAACTTAGGTTAGGATTTCTTTTACAGGTAAATTTGTAATTATTTTAACTATTTTAGCTATTAAATAGTTCTTAACTATTTAATAGCTATTGTACCTGGTTAAAATAAATACAAAGTTACCTGTAAAATAAATATTAATCCTAAAATAGCTATAATATCATTATAATTTATATTGTAGCTATATTAGGATTTATTTTACAGGTAAGTATTTAGCTTTAAATAGGAATAATTTATTTAATAAGAGTTAATTAATTTCGTTAGATGTAAATTATATTTAACTTAGGGGGGTGTTAGTGTTAGGGTTAGACTTAGCTTTAGGGGTTAATACATTTATTAGAATAGCGGTGAGCTCCGGTCGGCAGATTAGGGGTTAATAATTGAATTTAGGTGTCGGCGATGTTATGGAGGGCAGATTAGGGGTTAATACTATTTATTATAGGGTTAGTGAGGCGGATTAGGGGTTAATAACTTTATTATAGTACCGCTCAGGTCCGGTCGGCAGATTAAGGGTTAATAAGTGTAGGTAGGTGGAGGCGATGTTGTGGGGGGCAGGTTAGGGGTTAATAAATATAATACAGGGGTCGGCGGTGTTAGGGGCAGCAGATTAGGGGTACATAAGGATAACGTAGGTGGCGGTCGGCAGATTAGGGGTTAAAAAAATTTATTCGAGTGTCGGCGATGTGGGGGGACCTCGGTTTAGGGGTACATAGGTAGTTTATGGGTGTTAGTGTACTTTAGAGTACAGTAGTTTAGAGCTTTATGAACCGGCGTTAGCCCAGAAAGCTCTTAACCCTTTAAGGACACAGCTTTCAGTTTGCTCAATTGTTTTATGACGGGAAAATTCCGTCATATGTCCTTAAGAGGTTAACTACTGACTTTTTTCCTGCGGCTGGAGTTTTGTCGTTAGATGTCTAACGCTCACTTCAGAAACGACTCTAAATACCGGAGTTAGAAAGATCCCATTGAAAAGATAGGATACGCAATTTACGTAAGGGGATCTGCGGTATGGAAAAGTCGCGGCTGAAAAGTGAGCGTTAGACCCTATTTTGAGTGACTCCAAATACCGGCGGTAGCCTAAAACCAGCGTTAGGAGCCTCTAACGCTGGTTTTCACGGCTAACGCCAAACTCCAAATCTAGGTGTAAGAGACAAAGGTTGCATTAGTGCAGTTGAATGGTTTAATGTATTGTTTTTATTTGTTTTGAGTATAAATATATTATTATTGTTATTTGTACATATGTTTATTAAAGTTTCTCTATTTTTATTTAATTTATTATGTATTTTGTTTCCCATTGACTTTAAATATTTGTAAGGTTTTGAAATAATGTGACACAAAGACAAATCATATTGAATTAAAGTTAACATTTATTACAAAACTGAATTAGAAAAATTAAGAAACAAAAAAAGCATTTGTAAAAAGAAATTGAGGGTCCTCCTGGCCACTACAGTAATTTTTGGGTGGTAATAGAACTTTTGAATATAAAAAAAAAGACAATTGTAATGTCATCAAAGTGCAAATAAAATAACTATTTGGATCTTACCAAAAATTCTTAGAATATATATATAAACAGTATCAATACTGTAAATATTAGAATATTAAAATTCAATAATTGCTTAGATGTTTTCCATAACATAATTTTTGTAGAGATTTGGAACCTGGGTATTTAAATTCTTTATAGAATCCATTATTTGTTTAATTTCGTCACAAACAGAGGATTGTACTTGTGATGCAACTTGTAACCCGAAATCTAGATAAGAAAAAAAAAATTAAAAAGTTATGGATTGTCACAGAATTTTTTTTAAAAAAAGGGTGTTAAAAAGCAGCAGTAATCAATAAATTATTACCATTTAGATTAGAGGACGTATTTTCCATAACTGGACTTGTCTGTGTAGATTTAGAAACCTTAGATATTTCCAAGTCAATATCAGTATCAGAAATATTTGTTGAGTTTTTCTCACTACTTGCATCTGTAATATATATTTATAATTCGATACATATATAGATTGTTAGATTGTAGTATAATCTTTATTAATAGATTAAATTTACCGATATCAAACATTTACCTAGTTGCATTGAGGGTGAAGTTACTGATATCTTTTGAGGAGCATGTTTTCCTCATTGTCACTATCTATGAATGATTACAGAATAACACAATTAAAAAAATATCACTGTAATATTTTAAATGTTACCGAATAATTGAAAAATACATTCTGTAGAAGATAATTGCAATATTCTTCTGAACCTTTTTTTCTTCATTTTCAACACTCTTTTATTGGTTTCAGTTATTACCAAATAAATACAAATCATTATTATGTTAATAAGTTATGTTACTTTAGATATTTAATTCATGGTTCCTTTTGTACCTTGAGGTGTATGTTAGGCACCTGACACCTCCTTTCTGTGGAGACAATTCTCTGTCAAGCAAAGACAGTGGCAAGGGCAGGGCTCTAGCCTCACTGCGAAGTGTTAAAGGGCCACTGTAAGTAAATATTTTCTATGCCTGTTACTAACTAACAACCCCAAATACGCTTTTTCTCAATAGCATTTCATTAACATATCTCTACCGTATGTCAGAAATCTTGTCTGCAAATTTAATTGTTTTCCAAACCCACTCCGTGGGTATCCTTTGCTCTGTACCAATCCGTTTACAATACCTAGGTTTCAAAATGGCGCTTTAAACACAAAGTTATTGGTTTAAGTATTTTGAACAGTCAGTGCTGAAAATAGTGGGCAGGATAACGTGACATCATCGGCGAATAAAAGATATAACTTTTAGAACGTTATGAAACTTCGTTTTGGAGAAAATATAGGTCAGTAGGTTTTAATTAATGTTTATTAACTTTAATATGTTAGTTGTTTAGCTTAAAAATTATAACAGAAAGTAATCCTTTAAATTTAGAATAGGCCTTACATAACGTGGAGGAGGAGCACCACAAACATTTTCTTTCTTCTTATCTGAAATAGTGAATACAGATATACAAAACAAGATTACTAAATATATTTTTGATATTTAAGTTTTAATTTTTAAAAGGGGCATGTAATTTTACATGTCCAATTGATAAAGTTCAAGAATAAATATTCTATTATTTAAATGTTTAAAATGTTCTCTTTAATTTTTATTTTTTTAATTTATTTATAAAACATAAAAAGAGAATACATCTATTTAAATAATAGAATACAATCTGATATTTAAAAATCTGTGACAAATAAAGCACATTGTAGAATTAGTTTGCTAGAATTGTAGATCTTGTTTAGACTATGTTTATAGTTTTTAGAATTTCTTTAAAAATAGAAATTACAAAACCATAAATCATAATTTTAATAGATAACTTTAAAGAGCCCGTATGTACATCAAAATTATAATTATGGTACATTTAAACCAAAATTATTCTTTCATGGTTCATAGATGTAATTTTGAAAAACAAGCACATTTTAGTTTCAGCATCATGAAAAGCAATTTCTTATTGGAGGATTAGATTTTGCCACCAATGAGCAAGCTTAAAAAAGTTTATGAATCTAACATGGGTTAGGCTCCAAAGCATAACATTACTGCTTTTTAAATAAAGATATCAATGTAACTATGAACATTTTTTAATCTTATTTAATTATAAAGTTGATAACATGTATAGATAGATAACAATTCCAATATAGTTGATTATTGTGCCTTTAAGAAATATATTCATGTTAAAGTCATGTATAGCAACACAGGAATGCGCACAATGATATCTAAATAGCGCACAACCTAAAATCAATCTAAAAACAAATTAATAAACTTACATGTCCTTAGAAGGCTCCTAATGGATTGGTAATATAGTGGTTCTCTACGTCTAAGATCACTGTAGTGTCTCAAACATTGACGTCTGGTCCTTTTAATTTTTGATACACAATACATTCTGCGCATCATTTCATATATAGTTTTGTCCCTTTCATCTTGCATGACTCCTCGGACACCTCCTAAGCGTTTGGGAAAATATCGGTCCATCACAGACATCTTTAAAAAATGTATTGATATTGGTTTTTAATGGTTATATACACACATTAGCAGCATGGGCTAATAAAGGAGTCAATTTTTTTATTTTTTTTATTTTTAAATAATAGCTACTAATTTGAATTTATATAATTTATATAGCTTTCACATCTATTTCGATGTTAGAAAAAATAAGACTGGTGTTCTATGTTATCCTTCAAAAACTAAATACATATGTATATATTGATATTTTCATCATCTAAGGATATCTATTCAAATAATCTTTCTTGAAAAACATCAGTCAGTTACTTTATAGATCACTTTTTGAAACCTGCGTCAAATTGATACAATTTTTTTTATCTATAACATACAATTGTAAAAATTAAAAAATAAAATAAAAAAAGAAATACACACTCTCACAATTTCTGAGATGATAAAAAAACCTTTTTATTCACAAATTCACAATGTAACTAAAAATAGATACTTTTAATGACATAAAAATCTAAATCATGTGAATAAACTGTATTTATGAAATTAATCATTAAAATAGTTTTCTGCAACATAATTTTTGGCGTTAATGGCCTGTCTTGTTGGTGCATCGTTGCAGATGACCTCCGGGAAGTACTCAAAGGAGATTTCGTTAGCATCCTCAATTTCACATCCTCTTCTTATTGCTATGTTATGAAGAATACAGCATACCAGAATTATTTTTGCAACCTTTTCTGGAGCATACTGCATCACACCGCCTGAATGGTCAAGACAACGAAAGCGTATTTTTAAGAATCCAAAAGCTCTCTCGATGATTCCTCTGGTGGATCTGTTTGCCTCGTTGAATTTAACCTCACATCTTCTTTGAGGATTATTATATGGTGTGAATAACCATTCTCTACTGAAATAGCCAGCGTCCCCTATGAAAAAATAAAAAATTAAAGATTAACATTTATAATATGATAAAGTTGATCAATTTAAAGTCAATTAAGTATGTTATTGAGTTACATATATCATCATCAAACTCAATAACATAATGAAAGTGAAATTCAAATACAACTGCACTTATTTTACATAGATTACAAATAAACTGATTTATTTACCTAACAGCCATCCTTCAGGCATCTCTCCATCCACAAACTTACGATATAAACCAGACTTATGCAAGATATATGAATCATGGCAGGATCCAGGGAAGTTAGAACGAACACTGATTATTTTCATGTTATGGTCACACACCATCGGTACTTTGAGAGAATGGTACTGTTTTCGGTTCCGGTAAACTTCCTCACGTTCTCATGCTGGTTTTGCATGTCACATGTGTGCAATCGATGGCTCCAAGGACATTGGGCATTCCTGACATTCTATAAAAGTTAGACTTCACAGATTGCCAATCTTCAGGAGTCGATGGAAGGCACACGTACCTTGGAAAGACCACCATCAATGCATCAATGACTTTGGTTAGGTGCCTCGAAAAAGCAGACTGGCTGATGCCAATTATAACGCTAGACACAGCTTGGAATGAACCAGTGGCAAAAAAGTGTAAGGCTGCCAATAGTTTTAATAGTCCGGGTATGGCTTGTGAACGTGCTGTCATAGGCTCCAGGTATTCTGCTATTTCGTTGTAAAGTTCCATAATAGCTTCTCTGTCCAAACGGAATCTCTGGATAATCTCCCGATCAGAAATGGCTTCCAAAACCATACGTGGAAGGAAAACTCTAGGGACTCTCAGTCTTCGACCTCTCCTTCTTTGAAATCCATTGTTTTCAACTGGTGCCTGTATAGCCCTTCTTCCTCACAATTGAATCAATCGGAATAGAAACATATGTAGAAGTGTCTCCATCTTCATTCAGTGATGCAAAAACCAATAATGAAACTATCGTAGTCTAGTCCTTTCACTTAAGTACTTCAACCTGGCATCAGTTTGATACCCCCTATAGTTTTCTATTTTATTCGCTACCTAAATGGTCGCAAAGAAAATCATGCAAAGTTAGAGGGAAAGTTGTAGCGGACGGTTTACTTTTAACATTGATAATTTCCGATTAGAGCGAATTTACGTGCGATCAATCATGTTGTAAGTGGAAAAAGGGTTAGGAACGATTAGTTGCGTAAAATTACGATCACTGATAAAAAATAGTGGTTTTTCAATTGGATTGCGGATTTGTAACTAAGAGATGCAGATTGTGAGCGAATTTTGATGCGGAAATACAGACGAAGGGTCACTGTGATGCTTAGTACATGGCGCCCTATGAGTTTAACTATATTTTGCAATGTATTTTTATGTGTTTTCTGAAACCTTTTAGGTTCACAAAACAGTTAACCAGAGCTCTGAAGTTGCGGGAATCTTTCTAGCGTAAATCGCAATTGCGCTCAATCGATCACGTTTACTTTCAACTTGTAATACCAGCAGTAAGCCTGATGAGCGCAAACACCCACAATAAACCCTATATCGCTCGGGTGAAATTTTTGCACCCCACTCGTAAACTGGCCCTAAATATGTAAACCATACTAATAAAAGAGTGAATTACCAAGGATCGTTATTTGCAATAGTTTGTCCAAAAAATTCTAACAAAGATATATAAGATGATAGGTATGAGATATAGGCATGGAGACTTCTATAAACCTTCCTCCTAGCAACACTGAGCTTGCCTTGTTTTTTTTCTCAGTTGGTACATAGATATTTTGGATGACTGTAGTCTGGGAGACTTGTCTCTCTTTGATGTTTTTGAATCTGAAATCTAAACAAAGAAAAGAATGTGTAAGCATGACTATTTATATGTTGTGAGTATTTTTGTTCATAGTCAAATGGCACTGCAGTAGTTTTTGAATTACACATACTGCAACTTTAACATATAACTGTTCAAGATAAGTTCCCTACTGTTGTATCTGACCTTTACTACCATTCAGCCTGTACGTCCCATAAAAACATGCAGAATTTGTGGTATAATCCTGTGTGCATAGTATTTCTTTATCTTTGATTGTAAGGTGTGTTGTGGCTACCTATTTTTATGTAATCTAAGAGACTGAAATGATGTTTCTTTCATGTTTCTTTATTTTTGTGAGAGTGGGTGGATTGTTTGTTTTAATTATAAGATGTAATACATTGTTTTTATGAATTTCTAATATTTGTCTCTATCTCACCAAGGCCTAGTTTGCAAATGGAGTGGTATTTTGCACTCCGGCTCATGTGCTAGCTCCACTAGAACTTCAGCTTTTTGCACGCATCAGGGATTACAAGTTGAAAGTAAAAGGTTTTCATTTGCACGCTAAACTGGCGCTTGCAATAAGCCAAACTTCAAAAAATTCTATATGTATGTATGATGTTTTTTTGGTAAAATATATATATATGCCTTAAAGATATATATAGGAATATCTATTTATAAATTCTTAGAACATATTCCCCTATGTAAAGAACATTGGAATGTAAAATATTAACAGTAAATTCATAGTCAAATACTTTATTAAAGGGACAGTTAAGTCAAAATTAAAGTTTCATGATTCGGATAGAGCATGCAATTTTAAACAACTTTCCATTTTACTTCTGTTATCAAATTTACCTTGCTCTTTTGGTATCTTTTATTGATGAGTACACACATATATACAGACATACACACACATGTATATATATATACACACACACACACACACACACACAGATACACACTGATGCATATATACACTCTTATAGATACATAGGGCTATATTAACGAGAGGAGAGATATTTATTGTTTCTGCTCGCTTGCTTATTGCACTAGACTTCGGCTTTTTGAGCACATCGGGAACCTTGAGTATTACAATTAGAAAGTAAAAAATTTTCGCTCATGCGCTAACCCAACACACTCAAAAAGTTGAAGTTAGAATATTGTGACCGTGTTAATGTATTCTTCCAAAGACTCCAATGGAGTGTGCAAATCTGATCACATTTTCTCAAGTGCTCTAACCCGGCATGAAATCTGATCATTTCACACTCCAATGTTCTTCACATAGAGCAATATGTTTTATTTATTTATTCATAAATACATATTTCTATATCTATATGATGGTTTTATGATAACATATATATCTATGCCTAAATATATATATATATATATATAAATATCCACAACAGGTGCACTCACTGTTACTTAGGACATCCGCCGGGGTGCTGCATGAAAAACATATGGTGATATCAATCAACCCCAAAAGGAAGAGAAGGCGCTTCACTCTCCGGTCTTTGCAAAATGTCTTTAATTCAATTTACAACATCATTCAGAAAGTCCCCCAAACGTTTCAATACCAGTTGGTATCTTTGTCAATGGGCATTTAAAACATATTCGTCCCAAGAGAAGGTTCCTAATCTAACCCAAAACCACTCACCTACAAGTACCCGTAATGTGTCTCTGTCACTTCCGGTGTATCGGAAGCCACCCCCCGAGCGCGCATGTCCAGCCTTGCACTGGCCACATGGCTAATTTCCATAGATCAACTCACGTGATGACGTTTATGCTTCTGTCATGCATAACATCTCTAACCAATGCGCATGTCTCGGTGGCGGTACTTCCGATAACATCGGACTAACTAATACAAGTACTATAATTCTACTCACCATAGTGAAGTATCCCAAATATCACAAACATTTTAAACATTTTAAAAGGGTGTTAACATCACACTACTTGAGATCCCAAATGGATCTTATACCTGTGTCCTTAAAGCTGCATCAATTTTCAAACAGCACTATCTTTCAAATATATTACTCAACATAAGACCCATTATTATTAATGGCTAGAACAATAATCTCCATTAATGTCAAGTATTCTGAATAAATAAATGCATCAAGTTACAATCACTAGTAACTCATATTGGTTATTCATGTCTGATGGAGTATAGTGGGAAACATTATTCAGGCCACAGCAATACACTGAACACAGTTAATTCAGAGACTTTGTATATATATGTAACAAGGACAAGTCCATCTTTTTAATATCGATGACCTAGACCGATTAATCATGGACATCCCATTCAAAGAAAGACATTAAGGTCCAATTGCATATTTAGTCCCTTCGGAGCCACCGTATCCAGGCGATAAATCCAGGAGGTCTCAACCTGTAGTAATTTCGTATTTCTGTCTCCTCCCCTCCGTAGGGGGGGCACGTGGTCAATAAGCATAGTTCTCAGACTAGCCGCTGTATGTCCTGCCTGGAGGAAATATCGGGCAACTGGTTGGTCAGCTGATTTCTTCTCTATTGCCTGTCTAATTGCATGGCGATGATTAGCCATCCTCTCGCGAAATGTGGTAGAGGTCTTACCCACGTACATCAACGAACATGGACACATCAGTATGTAGACCACGTAGGTACTCATGCATGATAATCTGTGCAAGATCTTATACTTTCTCCCAGTATGTGGGTGGTGAAAAACATCCCTGTTAGCATACTATTGCACGTCGTGCAGTCCCCACATCTGTAGCAACCTACTTTCCTCTTTGTGTCCAACCATGTGCTTTTTTCATAGCACTTTACAGGGTCATTATGGACCAAGAGATCCTTCAGATTGGGTGCTCTTTTGTAAGCCATCCGTGGAGCAGTTGTATGTAAGAATGGTAGTGTTTTATCAGTGCTAATGATCTCCCAATTCTTCTTTACAGACTCAGACAGTGCCTTAGATATGGGGTTGAAAGTGGTTACAAAATTAATGTTATCACTTTTGTTTTCCACCTTGTCAATCAACTCTCGTGGTTGTAACAGGGTCATCTGATCATCATGTGCCAAGTTGGTATGCACCTGTGTTATCAATTTCTTTCTGTAACCTTGCTGTTCCAATTTCATAATCATTTCATCCTCCTGTGCTCTTCTCGTCTCTCTTAATGTGTTATTGCGGGCCACTCGCGTGAGTTGAGAGAGGAGACAACACTCTTTTTCTGATGCTCAGGGTGGAAACTTGTGGATAGTAATAATGAATTTCTATCCGTGGGTTTTGAATATAGAGAGGTGGAGAATTTGGAACAATCATCATCAGTATAGACAGATATATTTAGATCTAAAAATGGTATGCTCACTCTATTGTGGGCAACCTTAAAACGAATAGTCGACTCAATCTAATTCAGGCTATCAACCCACTGCTCTAAAGACTCTTCAGACCCTTACCATACCATAAATACATCATCAATGTATCTGACATACAATTTGATGTTATCTATCGTACGAATCCGCATAACCATAGTCTCATACCAGGACATGTATAGATTGGCGTATGCGGGAGCCATGTTCAAACCCATTGCAGTTCCTGACACTTATAAGAAGAACTCCTTTTCAAATTTGAAATAGTTTTTTTCCAAACAAAACTTAAGTAGTTCCAATAGGAACTCAATGGGTTGTCCCGCATACGCCAATGATTCACTTAACATGGATCTGACTGCCTGCACACCACCATCATGTGGGATGATATATATATATATAAATGTTTAACAGTTTATTAAAGGGACTTTAAAATAGGGAATGTAATTTTAAACAACTTTCTAATTTACTTTTATCATCAATTTTGCTTTGTTCTCTTGGTATTCTTAGTTGAAATCTAATTCTAGAGGTTCATATGTCAATTTCTTAGACCTTGAAGACTGCCTCTAATCTGAATGCATTTTGGCTACTAAAGGGCATTAGTTCATGTGTTTCATATAGATTACATTGAGCTCATGCACGTGAAGTTACCCTGGAGTGAGCACTGATTGGCTAAAAAGCAAGTCTGTCAAAAGAACTGAAATAAGGGGGCAGTTTGCAGTGGCTTAGATACAAGGTAATCATAGAGGTAAAAAGTGTATTTATATAACTGTGTTGGTTATGCAAAACTGGGGAATGAGTAATAAAGGGATTATCTTTCTTTTTAAACAACAAAAATTCTGGTGTTGACTGTCCCTTTAAATATGAATATTGCATAAATATGCTTTTACATGTTTTCAGTTACTTGATTGCTAAGGGCTCCAATTCACTTATATTATTGTCTATATATGTTTACATATGTATTTATGTGTTTATATGTTTATGTACACACATATGAACACAGACAAACACACACACACACATATATCCATATTTAGACATGTAGACATATAGATATGTATGTATCTCTATGTTAAAGCCCTTTTTCAAACACCTGAAACCTCATATTTTTGAGCCCTTATAACTTTTTAATGCAATTTTTATATATAATTTGTATTAGATAGTGTTATTATGAGAGTAACTACTTTTTAATAATTACATTTTTATTGACTTTTTAATTAATAATAAAAGAAAAAACATACATTAGTTTGATGAAACAAGCATTGTTACAGTGTTTTCTTGTCACACAAATTGGTAGTAGCACAAATATAAAACACTATCAGGATGGAATATGATATACAAGAAAAAGATCATTTGTCTTAATTTTACAAGAAAGTTCTAAACTAGAGATATCCCTTTTGTTTTCTGGAGTTTTGTACAAGTTATCCTCCATAGAAACTTTTATATTATGAAGTATAATAATAACAAAATGCTAAGGGCTAGATTACAAGTGGAGCTCTAAATATTGCTTGCGCTGGTATTACAAGTAATTCGCAATGCGAGTGGGAGCTCGCGTTCACATTGTTAGAAAGCATTGAGCTCATGAGATCACGCTTCCATAGGTTCCTACGGCAGCCTCGTTCTGATACCGTCAGATGGGCAGCATTTTTAAATACAGTATATATGTATATGATTATATACATATGTATACATAAATAAAAATATATACGTATATAAGCATATAATCAGTGAATATATGGATGCACTCTCCAGTATTTTGCATTATCGTCACTTTTTTATGTAATGTTTCAGGGGTTTTACCCCCTTCGTCAGACACCTTTTTGAAGTGTCTGATGAAGGGGGTAAAACCCTGAAACGCTACATTAAAAAGTGAAAATAATACAAAATCCTGGACAGTGCATCCTTATATTCATTGATTGTCCTCTTGGAAGCACCCTGGGTTGATGGTACGAATCGTGAGTGCTGGCCTGCTGGGAAGTATATATAATCATATACATACAGTATATATTTATATTGCGGTCTTTGGGAACACACAGTTCCCATAGACTGCAATGTAAAGGCACTTTTCAGTGCCATTTTTACCAACATTAAAGTCCCAAAACTGCCCAGTGCAGTTGTTTTTTATTAATAAAAAATGGTACTTTGTTTAAAATAAAATAAAAAACTATAATGTCCTCTATTTTGGGGGAGATCGGATCTCTGATTAATTTTCTGAGCGCTAATTGCTACCTTGAGCTTGCGGTAGTAACATCCAGCCCATTTGCGGGAGCAAGATAATTTAGTGCTCCACTTGTAATCTAGCCCTATGTCTGTCACTGATAATTGAAAGACTTGAATCCTATTCATCCTATAATTTCTAAAGAAGAGAAAGAAAAAAGCTAATAGGATGAGAGCTGCTTGGTCAGGATGGACCCGCTCCATGCCGGATAGATGAAGATAGAAGAGGCCGCCTGGATGAAGACTTCTTTCCACTTGAATGAGGACTTAGCCGGCTTGATGAAGATGGAAGAGGCCGCCCGGATAAAGACTTCTTGCCGGCTCGATGGATCCTTCAAGCGGGACTTCAATAAATGTAAGGGGATCGTCGGGATTAGTGTTAGGTTTATTTAAGGTTTTTTTGGGTGGGTTTTATTTTTAGAGTAGGGTCTGGGCAGTAAAAGAGCTAAATGCCCTTTTAAGGGCAATGCCCATACAAATGCCCTTTTCAGGGCAAAGCTTAGGTTATTTTAGATTGTGTTTTTATTTGGGGGGGCGTTGGTTGGGTTGGTGGTGGGTTTTATTGTTGGGGGGTGTTTGTATTTTTTTTTACAGGTAAAAGAGCTGATTTATTTGGGGCAATGCCCCACAAAAGGCCCTTTTAAGGGCCATTGGAAGTTTATTGTAGGCTAGGGTCTTTTTTATTTTGATAGGGCTATTAGATTTAGGAGGAGTAATTCTTTTTTATTTTTGATAATGTGGGTTTTTTTTCCCGTAATTTAGTGTTTTTTATTTTTTGTAACTTAGCGTTTATTTTTTTTGGTAATTTAGTATTTTTTTAGAAGGTTTAATAGTAGATTTAAATCTTTTGAGTAGGGTTAGGATTTTTTAATATGTAATTTAGTTAATTTAATTGGTAGTTTAATGTAATTGTAGTATAATAGTTAGGGTAGGTTAATTAATAGTTTAAAATTAGTTAATTTTAATTCTACAGGTAAGTTTTAATTTATTTGAAGATAGGGATGTTGTAATTTTAATTTAAACTTAGCGGGTTGTTAGGTTTAGGGGTTAATAGCTTAATTTAGTTTATAGGGGTTAATAGGTTTAATTAAGGGTAGTGATGTGGGAGGCCAGAGGTTTAGGGGTTAATACATTTCTTTAGGTGGCGGCGGGGTCCGGGAGCGGCGGGATAGGGGTTAATAACGTTATTAAAGTTGCAGCAGGGTTCGGGAGCCGCGGAATAGGGGTTAAAAATGTTATGTAGTTTGCGGCGATGTTGGGGTGGCAGATTAGGGGTGTTTAGACTTGGGGGTTTATGTTAGGGTGTTATGTGTAAACATTACTTGTTTTCAACCATAGAAATTAATTGGATATCAGTCAGCATCGAACATAAGCTTTTGCTGCTTTCAGACTCCCATTGATTCCTATGGCATCCGCAGCCTCCAGGGTGGCGGATTGAAAACCAGGTATGCTGGGTCGGAATAGCCGCGAGCGTACCTGTTAGAAATGTGATAACTTGGAAAATTGTCAAATAGAGCCGAATGTGTATTTGGAACATCTGTAAAGACATAAGAATCGTTCTGTGTCGGATTGAGACCGGCGGATCGTATGTTTCGTCACAGATTTCAACTTTTGCCGGTCTATAGGCTTTGATAACTAGGTCGGATCAAACTTGCCACAATTACAATTCTTTCTTGTACCCTCTCTTTTCAAATTTCTCTGTTAAATTCACTGCCTGTATGTTAAATTATTCCAAGGTTGAGCAGTTTTTTCTTATGCTAAGGAATTGATTTTTAGGGAAATTTTCAATCCATTTATGATAGTGGCAACTGTTGTTATGAATGTAATTGTTTGAATAAACCTGTTTGAGTGATTATATTAGATCCTGATATACTTATTTATATGTCTAAATATTTTATCTTAGCTTTACTAATCTCAAATGTGAAATCTAACCCAAATTTCTTTATTTTTAAATCATCTATATGCATTTAGCTATTGATGACCACCGGTGGTTTAGGAATAACAATTTTGGTTACTATAAGTAACTTTTACTAATACATTGCACTGTTTATTTTTATTTTAAAACACATTTTTATTGCTGCTTTTCTTAGCGCACTCTAATTTTGTGTTTGGATTTTACATCCAGTGCAAGGCCTGTTGCTAATCACCTGCTGCTTCTAGGTGCAGTAAATCTGCCGCACAAGTGTTAGTGAACACCAATGACTTTTGATATAAAACCAATTTTACAAATGACAAAGACAAAGCAAGGAAGCATCAGAGGAAACCATTAATTCACAGAAAAGTAAACAATAGCATTCTTGGGTGAAAGTGAAACAAGCAGATATATTGTACAATAAAATGCAGCAAATAAATAATGAATGTATATGTGAGTAATATTATACTTTCAATAATGATTGGTTTTATGCCACTGGAATGTTTGCTCACATTTTATCAATGTTTCTAAACTATATGAATTCGGATATTAAAAGTCTTAATTATAGTTATCCACTTTTCCCTTTATTTAATGATGTTTTGATGCACAATGTTCTATTTAAAAAATCACACCTAACTACATTACACACTTGCCTTATGTTTCTGATAATTTATTTCTGTATGCACAACCACCACCTTTTGGTTATGTTTGTTAATGCATTTTTTTTTTAATTTGACATCCTTTTCCTGTCATTAATCTGTGGAAATTTAAATTTTCCCACTCTGGATTGTACTCTTTTACTCTAATGCACATCCTAATGTTGTGCCCTTGGAGAAACATGTTCTTTAGTATCAAAAGCACTAAATGCAATGATTGTTGGGCAGTGCTCTTTCACACCTGATGCCATTGTATTGTGTTTCTTGCCAGGAAAATTTGTTTACAAATAATTACTATAATGTTTCAGCCAATGATTACCATTACAGATATAAGTGCAACAATAAAATACACTCAACATTATTATTTTCTTAACTTAGAAAAAAAAGGGAATAAATATAGTGAAGTCCAACTAATTTATTATAATAACGTGTTTACAAACTAACTTACAGGTAGAGTTCTGATCAGCTCAGTTTATAATATGGTGTCTGTTCTTACCGCCAGGCTACACAGTTTAATACAATTTTCATTGGAGCCAAATATGCAGGATATGGTAAAGTCCATGTACAGGAGCCAACTGCATATCTCAGCATAGATGAAACACGGGAATTGGTAAATTGATGTACTCAGCAACACAAACAAGTAGTCCAAGCAAGGGTTGGGAATCAGAAAAGCCAAAGGAAACGAAGTGAAAAGGCAAAAGGATCATGCAATAGGTAGCAGGGTCCAAGTAACAAGCTAAGTTCAAACCAGGGTAGTCAGAACAGGAGAAGGCCTTCCTGTGCAACGTATGGTGTAAATTCTGCTTCAAGGCTATTTTGGATGTTGACTTTAGAGCACCCAGCCTCTATGATAGCGCTAACCACTGACCTCTCCTTTGACATTGGACTAGCAATAGAGAACATTACAAAATTGACCATCTTCCTAGCATGATTCATAGTCCAAGTAAGTTCTTTGAGACCTGACACTTTTACTGCCAGGCTACAGATTCTCAACAAATTTTTCATTTGATATGGTCTTCAAAAAGAGATTCAACTGCATTTAGTGACATCTTGCTTTTACAATGTACCTTACTGTTCTTTCAAAAGAAAATATTCATGCTAAAACATCCAGTTAGCTTTTTATTAAATTCTTTATCTGTTTGTGATATCAAGGCGTACATGCAACAGCTCCAATATTAACAGTTTATATAATAAACAATATCCAAATAAAAAATATAATAAAAATAACATACTATGTAATAAGTAATGTGAGTCTATATCACTGTATAAAAGTCACTAATGAGCCACCACTTTGGAGGATTGTAATAGTTTTAATACAACCACAACTTCAGATTGTATCTAACAACTTTTTCCTTTTTCCTTGTGATAGCAGCACACACACCAACATATATTTTTCCTGGAATATAAGGAAGCTTATCCTGCATATTTGTCCACAGTTTGCATTTATAGGAGAGAGGTGAGAAAAAGCGTATGATGTATGTATCTGCTTCTATAATTATACTTTAAATTTATTTGTATAGCGCTGCAAAATTCCATAAGAATGCAAGTACAAAGTTGTTAGAATGGAGATACAAAAGGTATATATGAACAGGGTTCTGAAAGGTGTGTTAATGGAGATATAAAAGCAGTGAAAATAGGGTTTTGAAAAGAGTTTAAATGGAGATAAAATGTGTATGAATTGCCAGTACCATGGGTGAAGCCTTGATGTGGCATTACTCACACTCATTTGCCAAAATGCCAATCAATCAGTTTGTTACTGTAGTGTTTGCATAATCCTCATGAATATGTTCTATGCAAGGGCAGGAATGAGATGCTCTGTGCTAATATAATTTCTATTTCATAATTTTAATAACAAGAATATTTTAATATCTATATAAAATATTTTAGTTCAGTTCATATTTTAAGATAAATTATGTGCACATTATTTTTTAATTTACTGCATGGTACCTTTAAATTGAACTAGACAGAAAATATGTGCAACAAATATTAAATGTGGATTCAAATACGTATTTCATGTAAATGTCATATCATCACAGCTTCTGTGCTAAGTTACCGTGTACTATGAAATGTATTTTAAATTGAACAATTAACCTGTGTTGCATTCAATTTAAACATGAGTGCATATGTGTAGCATACTTTATCAAAATAACATTTACAACAGTGATGGAGAGTAAGGGTAGATGATACAAGTTATTAAAAAACACATTGAGCAAAACAAAATTTAACAGATTGAATTAGGAAAGAGAACATTTATAAGATATTTTATTGTTTGCAAAAAGCAAAATAAGCAATGACTGCTACATATGCTATCTTTTGAAAAATGAACTGAGTTGTGTTTAGAATTTTTATATCCAATTCTCACAGCACTGCTTAAAGGGACATGAAACCCAAAACACACAGGTAACCAACCTTGAGGTGAATTCAGCAATCACACATGTAAGAAAGATGAAGAATAACCATTCATGATGCACATTGGATGATAAACAACAGTTCGCACATCATTTTCTTCTCCCTCAGGTGATGCAGGGTATGGACATAGAGCTTGGTTGCTTATGCCATTTATGCATAATTTTGGTCCATCTGAAAGAGCATATCCATATTTGTGTAGTGTGTGTGGTTTGTTTGTGTGTAATGTGTAAGTGTGTTGTGCGTGTGTGGGTATGTCTGTGAAGTGAGTGTATCTGATGAATGTATACTGACTTATATAACACCAGACAAATCCCACAAACCTTGCCTGCCAAAAACTACTAAGCATGTTTTAATCTATTTTCACAGTTGTTTGCTTCTTGAACTTACTTTGAACTTACTCAAAATATGACACAATAAAACTTTTTATCTTACTAGGCACTACTTGTTTATTCACCTGAAAACTACTACTTTACTAGATAATACAACTATTCACATACCAAGATTAATAAAAATTGTTACAGAATTGTTACTGTATGTTTCTTTGCCTAATTGGTTTTACTATTAGTTAATGGGAAAAATATGTTTTGAGAGTTTCTAGTCACAGAGGACACCCACAAAACTGCAGCATTTTTTTTAATCCAATCCAAAGTTACAAGCACCGGAATAACTTGGCATTGTATAGTCTGGTCAACTTAAAGGGACATTAAACACTTTGAGATGGTAATATAAAATGATAAATTGTATATAATAAAATAACTCTGCAATATACTTTCATTATTTATTTTGTCCTCTTTGCCTGTAATTCCATTCTGAAATTGTGAGCTTTTCAGTTCCTGTTAGAAATGGAAGTGCAGAACACTGTTAAATCCAGCACAACCATTGGCTGCACACTCTAGTGACCTATTTATAACGGTCCCTAATTGGCCACAGCAGAGAAGGTAACACAAGTTACAACATGGCAGCTCCCAGTGTTTTATAGACACTAAAACTTTACACTTATTTTATCACTTTTTAAACAACTAATGAAACTTTAAAAAAAATACATCTACATGTTACTCATGGACTAATCTTTTCTTTGAATGTATCATTCTATCTAGCATGTATTTAGTGTTTAATGTCCCTTTAAATGACCATTCAATACAGTATAATACAGTATAATTACAAACATATATTAGCAAGACAAATCAATACCACTTACTCAGAATTTTAAATCAGTTTTTCTAATAAGTTTAAAAGTTACTTACATTGTCCCTACCAAACACATATAGATATTACTGTGAACTTTTGCAGATGCTCAGTAGTAAGTACCTCAAAAAGCGAGTATATGAAAAGATTGTGCAGATTTTTACTTTAGTGTTCCTTTTAACTAGGCTGCACTACCTAATTATTATACAATAAAACCAATTAATTTGCTAGTAAGTCAGAAACTTTACAAATGTGAGGGACCTTTGTTCTTACAATTTCCTTATATGTGAATTGGGTAAAACAAATATATGCTTTCATAACAACCTTAGAGGGAACAATGGTGGCATGGCATTCAATAAAGTACTTATTTATACTCATTATGTTTTTTTGTGATGGATATAACATTATCACATAGGGGGATATTTATCAAAACGTCAACTATGTTGCATTTGCGGGCGTCAATACGCTCGCCAAACATTGGCAAACATCACGGCCGCGGATCTGAATACGATCTCCTTATTTATCAAAAAAGCCGTCAAAAACGCGTTCGTTGAGAACAGTGCAAATAGCATCGGACTGGTGTTTACTAACATTTGTCGATGTCACGGCTATTCAGGCTTTTCCCAACTTTATTTATATCATTTCATTACTGTCCACGAGCAAGCACATTTCTCTTTAGCACATTATTTCATATAGTGTAAATGTATTCTTTTTCTGAGCAGGACTAATTGCGAATATAGCAAGTAGCAACATATGAAAAAACAGATGAAAAAATACAGAAATTGAAAAGAAGCTTACCATATGGTAAGCTTCTTTTCAATTACTGACTAAGGCCTCGCTTCCATTGAGTCGTTAAAAATGGAGCCGTAAGC
Source organism: Bombina bombina (assembly GCF_027579735.1). NCBI lineage: Eukaryota > Metazoa > Chordata > Amphibia > Anura > Bombinatoridae > Bombina > Bombina bombina. The sequence continues at coordinate 646,982,545 of NC_069502.1, read as the reverse complement.
TACCGAAGCGGCCGACAGCTAAAAGTAATTTACGGCTGCATTTTAGTACCAGGTTTCCATTGAAAAGATCAGCGTGTTGCGCGCAGTCGCTCTTTTCGTGTAGCTGTAAGTTAACGTTGTGTTAACGCTTCCATCTGACGTCGGATTTCTTGAAAATCAATTAGTTGCTAAGGTAACCCGACCTTACGCTATAGAATTTACGTTTAACGTCCGTGCTTCTTACCTGTGATCGCCTCTCAAGAAAAATAAAAAAAACACTTATCCATATTTTTAATAATCAAATACTATTTTCTAATATAATTATATTTAACACTTCATAAATATAAGTAATATTTATTGCTGCCCTAGGCATAGGTCCAGTTTGCATTCTGTAGATATGTTCTTGCATATATTATTATATTTAAATATATACTGATATTTCTATTAGAATATAAGTTCAACTATTTCTATACATGAGACAACAATAAATATTACTTATAACAATTTATTTCTACATTAAAACACTTGCATTATTTGCAAGTTTTATCATTTCAATAGAAAATAGCTCTCAAAAAGCACAATTTTCCTCTTTTACACCTAGTTGAGCTGGGGGTAATATTTCTCAATGTATCGACAGCCTCCGACAATGTATTAACGGTTAGCGCTTTCATTGGAAACATGGCATAATTTATCGATTAACGGCTTATATTACTTTCTATGGGACGCGAAGATCTTTTCGGCAGCCGAAGTCCGGCTGCCGATATTGAGGTATAACGCACCATTGGAAACAGTCGATAAACGATATTGCTTCCGACAGCATATTTATCGGTTTGCGAGTGCCCGCAAACTGAATTACGACTCAATGGAAGCGAGGCCTAAGTTTGAATAGCAGTTTTGCACTATGTTATATTTGTTTTATTACAGGTATATCTTTAAATGAATTGATCCCTGAGACATAGGATCCATTTCTGTATTTTTTCATCGTTTACACACAGGAATAACTTTTTAGGAGCATCTCTTCACATCTTGTATTCACATAAGGGTCACTTTATAAGTGTGTTATTCACTTTAACACATCCTAAATATTCATTTGGATTATTTTTTCACATTGTTTCCTTTTTCTTTTTTCATTTTTGTGTACACACATTTTTGATTATTCATGCCCACTTCATCACATCATCTTTTCAGGATTTTTTGGATATTCACAATAATTTTTTAAAATTGATTTGAAAACCACTACGTTTTTCTTTTTTACACACTTTATCATTTCACCATTTATCAAGGGATATCGAGGGATATATAAGGATAATTGTTTTAAATTAGAATCTTCATATTGGACATTCACTCTCTCATGCCAGTAAAGAGGCGATTTTAATTTCTACTGTATCTGAATCATGACAGTTTAAAGTTAGGTGGGCTATCCCTTTGAGCTATCAGCTTAAGGTTATATTGAATCAAGCATCAATTTGAATTTTAAAATCCTTGTCTAAAATATTACACTGTGTATCCTAATGTCAGCATCAATGTTTACCTTTAATACTAATTTCACATATACATACTTTCAAAGTATAATGCACAATGTAACAAATGGCACTTCTGATGAGTGATCAATGACACAAGTATCAAGCAATTTGATTTGTTAGTGATAGTTTATAATGTGTATTTGAATCAGATTGTGTGATGTCATAAATCATGCGATTATGCATGTTCCAATCAAAAGCGGTGGAAAAATTCACTAGTGTGTGGGTGAGTTTGCATCATAATTGGTGCGAAAAGTGTTGAGTCAAATATGGTGCAAAGTGGAGAGTGTGACTTCTATTACATGGCTTAAACATGGTGCACATAGATTTTTCCAACAAATAAAAAGAAAGTTAGCTATATTATGTTCTGTATTTATTTCATTTTTACCTCTATATCTATTAGTGTGACAAGTTTAGGGTAAAACTTTGCACCAAATATGAAGAAATATTGTACCCTTGCTTTGTAATGAGAGACAAAGTTGTAGCATAATCCCTAAGTAGTAATGTATTTTTCATTTTTATCCCTATATCTACTAGTGCACCAAATGTGTAGCAATAATATTGTTTGATTTAGAAAGGCTTTACAATGTTAATAGAGTTTCTAATGTACTTTTATTATGTAATATACTTCATTCTCTTGCAGCATTGAACATATGCTTTCTGTGTTTTCAGACTCCCTGAAGGGTGGCGGATTGAAAACCAGGTATGCTGCATCGGAAAAGACGCAAGCGTAACTGTAGAAATTTTGATAACTTCGTGAGAGCTTCAAATAGTGTCGAATAGGAGGGCAAATGAACACGATTCTGCTCGAATTCCACTGGTTTTCAACTCGCATCGATCTGTGTCGGATTGAGATTGCGGGATCGTATGTTACGTCACAAATTTCAACATTTGATGATGTTGACGCTTTGATAACTACGGTGGATCAATCTTGCGACAATTACGACGCGGAATTCCAGCGTATTTTCAGTTGACGCTTTAATAAATATCCTCCATCATTTTTTACTACATCACACACAATGTGGAATCACTCAAAGGTAGAGGTGTTTCTTTATTGCTTATGTTGCAGAATGGTGCACTTAAGAAGCACATAGCTTAGCCTCCATAAAACATAGAGGAACATGTCTCTTCTTATTGAAATGAAGGTGGGCTGATATTACAAAAAAGGGATTACATGATCTTCTAAAATGCAGATTAGAGGGGAACATCCTCAATTGAATAAAATGTCACTTGTTTGCTGTGGAGAAATAACACCTGTTCTACTGGACACAATTGAGTATGAGGATGTGTTTGAAACTCTTATTTTATTACTAATAGACGCAAAAGATCTCTCATTTGAAAGAAGTAAGATACCTTTTTTCCATAATGTGCCCTTCAACATATATGTCCTCTAACAATGATTACCTGTTTCACTGAGCACCTTTAATGTATTGTATAAGGAGCCCTTACCTGCACAAAATAGACATTTAAAGAAAGCTTAAAATTTCAAAGACATTCCTAAGCCCTAAAAATAGCAAACACCACATATGCACACAATTTCTCTATAAAAAAAAATGTTTCTTCTTTTAAAATGAGAGGTTTCAAGACCCTCTAGTTAACATATGTGTGTTTGGGGACCTTGCTGTTCTAATGAAGACATATAATGCCCACAATTCAACCAAATATTTTTTTTTATATAGCTGTTATGTGTTTGCCATAGTAATAAAAATAATTTGTCAGCAATGGCAAGCTTTATTAATTAATTAATTAATTAATTAATTAATTTATTTATTTATTTTTAAATTAGGTCTTAAAAGTCTTAAATAGGTGGGTGAGTGTAAAAGTATGTGTTATTTTATGGACAAGCTTTGAAAGATGCTTTATTGGTTAATAATTTTGTTTTTATTATTAAAGAAAGGTTTTAAGTATACTAACATTATTAATACAATAGTAAGAACATGGCAGTGAAAGGGTTATATTATGGTGAGACTCTCTTTAGAAGAAAAAAATCATTTCAAACTATCATTAGTAACTCAATTTTAATCAACTGGCAAAATGTACTCTTCATTATTTCCTATGGGGGTGCCTTAACAGATTCATAGACATGACATTGGCTAGACAGGCACCTAGAGAAGTAGAGGAGCAGTGGACCTGCTGGACCCTCAGGAGGATACAGCATAAGATGATTATCACATTGGAGCAGCAGCAGTGGTACAAATGGGTGGTTGGACTTTCAGGCCATCACATGAGAAGTGGCAGGACATGTTAATATTTTACAGAGTACATTTACACAAGTTGGAGCAGCTGCAGCACAAATGTACAGCAGGGCTGGTGGGTAGTCTGGGCACCCAGGACAGCATAGGGGTCTTGACGTATGGTTGTACATTTCAAAGCATATACATATGCAATTTAAAGAAGCAAGTAGAAAAAATTGGCAGGAGTGTATGAGGGCAGTAAGGGCGACCAGGTCATCAAAAATAGTTGTGGAATATTACAACAGATGCTACCTGACTGATCCTACCATTGTCTGAATTGCTGCTGATGCCTTGAAACATGAAACACTCTTTTAAAAGCTGAAGATGCGGCAAAAGTATGAAAAGCTGTTTAAAGTGTTGCTGCTCCTTGTCTCTCCCTATACTCTTTTTTAATATACAGTTAAAAATGCCCCACAACAAAATCCACTACTTTAATAGCTGAAGATGATCCAAAAGTATTAACAGTTTGAATTACTGACCTGCTTCTCCTCCTCTCTGTGCCCTGTAATTGGAAATCCACCACACAGCTAAAAATCTAATAGCCAATAGGATTTTTTCACCTATAATTCCGATTGGCTGAAAGAATTCTATCAGCCAATCGGAATTCAAGGGATGCCATCTTGGATGACGTCAATTAAAGGAACCTTCATTCCAGAAGAGCCGTCGTAAGAAGAGGATGCTCCTCGCCGGATGTCTTGAAGATGGACCCGCTCCACGCCGAATGGATGAAGATAGAAGATGCCGTCTGGATGAAGACTTCTGCCCGTCTGGAAGACCACTTCTGCCGGCTTGGATGAAGACTTCTCCCGGCTTTGTTGAGGATTTCTTGCCGCTTGGATGAAGACTTCTCCCGGCTTCATTGAGGATGGATGTCCGGTCTTCAAAACTGTAAGTGGGTCTTCGGGGGTTAGTGTTAGGTTTTTTAAGGGTTTATTGGGTGGGTTTTATTTTTAGGTTAGGGTTTGGGCACTTGAAAAAGAGTTAAATGCCCTTTTAAGGGCAATGCCCATCCAAATGCCCTTTTCAGGGCAATGAGGAGCTTAGGTTTTTTTAAGTTAGGATTTTATTTGGGGGGTTAGTTGTGTGGGTGGTGGGTTTTACTGTTGGGGGGTGTTTGTATTTTTTTTACAGGTAAAAGAGCTGATTTATTTGGGGCAATGCCCCACAAAAGGCCCTTTTAAGGGCTATTGGTAGTTTAGTTTAGGCTAGGGGTTTTTTTTTTGGGGGGGGGGGCTTTTTATTTTGATAGGGCTATTAGATTAGGTGTAATTAGTATAAATATCTGATAATTTATTTTTTTTTTTAAATATTTTTTATTGAGGTAGCAATGGCATACAAAAACATACTCCTATATTTGTCATGGCAACATGCCTATCAACATACATCAATTCTCAAGTATCCAGTACAGAAGGCATGTCCTAGAGACCATAAGCAGTATTAAATCCTAAACAATAAGGCCTAGATTTAGAGTTCGGCGGTAGCCGTCAAAACCAGCGTTAGAGGCTCCTAACGCTGGTTTTGGCCGCCCGCTGGTATTTGGAGTCAGTGATTAAAGGGTCTAACGCTCACTTTACAGCCGCGACTTTTCCATACCGCAGATCCCCCTACGCCATTTGCGTAGCCTATCTTTTCAATGGGATCTTCCTAACGCCGGTATTTAGAGTCGTTTCTGCAGTGAGCGTTAGAGCTCTAACGACAAGATTCCAGCCGCCTGAAAATAGCAGGAGTTAAGAGCTTTCTGGCTAACGCCGGTTTATAAAGCTCTTAACTACTGTACCCTAAAGTACACTAACACCCATAAACTACCTATGTACCCCTAAACCGAGGTCCCCCCACATCGCCGCCACTCGATTAAAATTTTTAACCCCTAATCTGCCGACCGCCACCTACGTTATACTTATGTACCCCTAATCTGCTGCCCCTAACACCGCCGACCCCTGTATTATATCTATTAACCCCTAACTTGCCCCCCACAACGTCGCCGCAAGCTACTTAAAATAATTAACCCCTAATCTTCCGACCGCAAATTGCCGCCACCTACGTTATCCCTATGTACCCCTAATCTGCTACCCCTAACATCGCCGACCCCTATGTTATATTTATTAACCCCTAATCTGCCCCCCTCAACGTCGCCGACACCTACCTACACTTATTAACCCCTAATCTGCCGAGCGGACCTGAGCGCTACTATAATAAAGTTATTAACCCCTAATCCGCCTCACTAACCCTATCATAAATAGTATTAACCCCTAATCTGCCCTCCCTAACATCGCCGACACCTACCTTCAATTATTAACCCCTAATCTGCCGACCGGAGCTCACCGCTATTCTAATAAATGTATTAACCCCTAAAGCTAAGTCTAACCCTAACACTAACACCCCCCTAAGTTAAATATAATTTTTATCTAACGAAATAAATTAACTCTTATTAAATAAATAATTCCTATTTAAAGCTAAATACTTACCTGTAAAATACATCCTAATATAGCTACAATATAAATTATAATTATATTATAGCTATTTTAGGATTAATATTTATTTTACAGGCAACTTTGTAATTATTTTAACCAGGTACAATAGCTATTAAATAGTTAAGAACTATTTAATAGTTACCTAGTTAAAATAATAACAAATTTACCTGTAAAATAAATCCTAACCTAAGATATAATTAAACCTAACATTACCCTATCAATAAAATAATTAAATAAACTACCTACAATTACCTACAATTAACCTAACACTACACTATCAATAAATTAATTAAACACAATTGCTACAAATAAATACAATTAAATAAACTATCTAAAGTACAAAAAATAAAAAAGAACTAAGTTACAGAAAATAATAAAATATTTACAAACATAAGAAAAATATTACAACAATTTTAAACTAATTACACCTACTCTAAGCCCCCTAATAAAATAACAAAGCCCCCCAAAATAAAAAATTCCCTACCCTATTCTAAAATACAAATATTACAAGCTCTTTTACCTTACCAGCCCTGAACAGGGCCCTTTGCGGGGCATGCCCCAAGAATTTCAGCTCTTTTGCCTGTAAAAAAAAACATACAATACCCCCCCCCCAACATTACAACCCACCACCCACATACCCCTAATCTAACCCAAACCCCCCTTAAATAAACCTAACACTACCCCCCTGATGATCTTCCTACCTTGTCTTCACCATGCCAGGTTCACCGATCCGTCCTGGCTCCAAGATCTTCATCCAACCCAAGCGGGGGCTAGACATCCACTGAAGAAGTCCAGAAGAGGGTCCAAAGTCTTCCTCCTATCCGGCAAGAAGAGGACATCCGGACCGGCAAACATCTTCTCCAAGCGGCATCTTCTATCTTCTTCCATCCGATGACGACCGGCTCCATCTTGAAGACCTCCAGCGCGGATCCATCCTCTTCTTCCGACGACTAGACGACGAATGACGGTTCCTTTAAGGGACGTCATCCAAGATGGCGTCCCTCGAATTCCGATTGGCTGATAGGATTCTATCAGCCAATCGGAATTAAGGTAGGAATTTTCTGATTGGCTGATGGAATCAGCCAATCAGAATATAGTTCAATCCGATTGGCTGATCCAATCAGCCAATCAGATTGAGCTCGCATTCTATTGGCTGTTCCGATCAGCCAATAGAATGCGAGCTCAATCTGATTGGCTGATTGGATCAGCCAATCGGATTGAACTATATTCTGATTGGCTGATTCCATCAGCCAATCAGAAAATTCCTACCTTAATTCCGATTGGCTGATAGAATCCTATCAGCCAATCGGAATTCGAGGGACGCCATCTTGGATGACGTCCCTTAAAGGAACCGTCATTCGTCGTCTAGTCGTCGGAAGAAGAGGATGGATCCGCGCTGGAGGTCTTCAAGATGGAGCCGGTCGTCATCGGATGGAAGAAGATAGAAGATGCCGCTTGGAGAAGATGTTTGCCGGTCCGGATGTCCTCTTCTTGCCGGATAGGAGGAAGACTTTGGACCCTCTTCTGGACTTCTTCAGTGGATGTCTAGCCCCCGCTTGGGTTGGATGAAGATCTTGGAGCCAGGACGGATCGGTGAACCTGGCATGGTGAAGACAAGGTAGGAAGATCATCAGGGGGGTAGTGTTAGGTTTATTTAAGGGGGGTTTGGGTTAGATTAGGGGTATGTGGGTGGTGGGTTGTAATGTTGGGGGGGGGTATTGTATGTTTTTTTTTACAGGCAAAAGAGCTGAAATTCTTGGGGCATGCCCCGCAAAGGGCCCTGTTCAGGGCTGGTAAGGTAAAAGAGCTTGTAATATTTGTATTTTAGAATAGGGTAGGGAATTTTTTATTTTGGGGGGCTTTGTTATTTTATTAGGGGGCTTAGAGTAGGTGTAATTAGTTTAAAATTGTTGTAATATTTTTCTTATGTTTGTAAATATTTTATTATTTTCTGTAACTTAGTTCTTTTTTATTTTTTGTACTTTAGATAGTTTATTTAATTGTATTTATTTGTAGCAATTGTGTTTAATTAATTTATTGATAGTGTAGTGTTAGGTTAATTGTAGGTAATTGTAGGTAGTTTATTTAATTATTTTATTGATAGGGTAATGTTAGGTTTAATTATATCTTAGGTTAGGATTTATTTTACAGGTAAATTTGTTATTATTTTAACTAGGTAACTATTAAATAGTTCTTAACTATTTAATAGCTATTGTACCTGGTTAAAATAATTACAAAGTTGCCTGTAAAATAAATATTAATCCTAAAATAGCTATAATATAATTATAATTTATATTGTAGCTATATTAGGATTTATTTTACAGGTAAGTATTTAGCTTTAAATAGGAATCATTTATTTAATAAGAGTTAATTTATTTCGTTAGATAAAAATTATATTTAACTTAGGGGGGTGTTAGTGTTAGGGTTAGACTTAGCTTTAGGGGTTAATACATTTATTAGAATAGCGGTGAGCTCCGGTCGGCAGATTAGGGGTTAATAATTGAAGGTAGGTGTCGGCGATGTTAGGGAGGGCAGATTAGGGGTTAATACTATTTATGATAGGGTTAGTGAGGCGGATTAGGGGTTAATAACTTTATTATAGTAGCGCTCAGGTCCGCTCGGCAGATTAGGGGTTAATAAGTGTAGGCAGGTGTCGGCGACGTTGTGGGGGGCAGATTAGGGGTTAATAAATATAACATAGGGGTCGGCGATGTTAGGGCAGCAGATTAGGGGTACATAGGGATAACGTAGGTGGCGGCGGTTTACGGAGCGGCAGATTAGGGGTTAAAAGTGTAATGCAGGGGTCAGCGATAGCGGGGGCGGCAGATTAGGGGTTAATAAGTGTAAGGTTAGGGGTGTTTAGACTCGGGGTACATGTTAGAGTGTTAGGTGCAGACGTAGGAAGTGTTTCCCCATAGGAAACAATGGGGCTGCGTTAAGAGCTGAACGCTGCTTTTTTGCAGGTGTTAAGTTTTTTTTAAGCTCAAACTGCCCCATTGTTTCCTATGGGAGAATCGTGCACGAGCACGTTTTTGATGCCGGCCGCGTCCTTAAGCAACTCTGGTATCGAGAGTTGCATTTGCGGTAAATATGCTCTACGCTCCTTTTTTGGAGCCTAACGCAGCATTTGTTTGAACTCTCGATACCAGAGTTAAATTTATGGTGCGGCCAGAAAAAAACCCGCGGAGCGTTAACAGCCCTTTTACCGCCGAACTCCAAATCTAGGCCTAAGAGAATATAACAAGCCATGAGTGGCACCTCTTTTATATACATACATTTTAGTTTGGACAACAGAAAATAAGTTAGCAAATGGTAGTCAAACAGTCTAACATTCATGCAAAGGTTCTAAGCAAGAGGAAGTAGGCCTTTATGTGTCCACAACATTCACATCAGAACATAGAACAGATAAACGAGAAATCCTCCTGAGTATATATAGATTAAGGGAAAGTGTACCCCATTTAGGCATTGGCCGCCACTTACGGACCCCATGTGGTAAATATAAGTAAGAGGTCAATTCTGGGGGATACGGTAATAGGGTATTAATAAAAAGTTATTTTTTCTTCTGACCTCCTAACTATGTAAGGGCTTCTCCTGGGCCTTAAGCAGCTACTTACATTGCACAGGAGGTTATATATAATGACAACAACTTAGGTCCTTCTTCGACCTATAATTATCTTCTATAACAGTAACAGGTAAAACTAGTTTTCTCTGTGAAAAAATCACAAAAAGACAAAGGCGCCTCCTGGTGTAATACAGTTGGTGAAAGAGGTGAAAGAGATTTGTTAGGTTATCAAAAAGGTACTCACAAGTGGAGCAGCACCCAATTGTGCTAAATCAAACAGACTGGGATCTCACAGTGTCCCAGCTCACTGACACTGCATGGAAACTGGTTTCTCCTAAGCATAGACATTCCTATAATACCTTAAAGAGGGGCTATCAGCAGAGTAGCAATTTACCTACTCCGACACTGTCTGCAGCCCTAGTATTTGACAAATCGAAGGCGTATATATGATAACTACCAATCCCAAACGTATTGATATTCTATATAGAAATAAGACATAATGTGGATCCCAAACTCATGTATATATCAAAACTCTCTTCACACTCTAAGCTTAAGTATGCAGCAACTTTCGTAACTCAGTGTGATCGTGCCCCCTCGGCCGCTGGTGACACCCCACTGCGGTCTAAATAACAAATAGGAGTAGGTTTAAGTTGCTTAAAGGAACATCTAAGTCCTTCTAAATTAAGACCAAAGTCTAATTTAATCACCCCAAACCATATGGAAAAAAAAGTGCTATGAACTGATGAAACAAAAGTTTAACTTTTTAATCTAAATTGAAAAATATATGTTTAGTGCAAAGCGAATAAAGCTCATCATCCAAGGAACACCATACAAACTTTGAAGCATGGTGTAAAAGGTGCTTCCACCAGTAATTAGTTATGCGGGGTATGCAGACACAGGGTGTTGTAGCTTTCTTATTTTAAATGTTCCTAATAATTAACTCTTTATTTTTCCTCTGAGTTTTAGTTTTATGGAAGATCACATTAAAGATGGACAAAGTCTGTCATTTACATTGGGCTAGATTTAGAGTGGATCGCTATTTATCACTCTTGCTCACGATCTAACTGCTTTTAGAGCGCATCAGATAACGCATGTATTACAAGTTGAAAGTGAAACGTTTTTGCTCGCATGCTAAACCGACATGCGCAAAAAACATAAGTTACAATATCGCAATTGCATTAACATATTCTCCCAAAGACTTAAATGGAGCGCAAAAAGTGGAAAAAAATCTAACACCCAACAAGTTGCACAAACCTGATCGTATTTTCTCAAGTCCCAAAATGAAATATTAATTTTTTCATAGCACAATGCTCTTCACATAGCGCTATATGTTCTATTTATTTATTCATAAATACATATTTCTATGTATATATGATATTTTTTGGTAAAATATATATCTATGAAAAAAATCTACAATGATCAATAAATGGATCTACACAAACAATCAAAGTAATAAGGATCTCCTAAACCTTAAGTAGAAAAGCACATAAAAAACAAAATACTTGATTGTGCAAAAATGCTGAAATGTAGGACAAAGGATACAAAAAAATAAGTAAAAAGGGTACAAATAACTATGCAAATATTATGTTACTAATTTTATGAAAATCAATAAAAATGTATCCTTTAAAAACAGCTGAACAAATCATTAAAAAAAGCTCACAATAGGCAATTTGCAAATGAATGTAAAAAAGACACATAAAATAGCAACAAATGATGCAACACAAGCAGGGTGCAAATATTAATCCAAATTGATGCAGGAAAGTTCAGGTATTTGGGCTCTTCAATACCAAGCTTCTTGTTCCTAATGAGGGGAGAAAGACAATCTCCTTATGCGAATATCAAAGTATAGGGAAAATGAAATACATATTCCCATATGTGAAGATCATTAGAATGTGTAATATTTACAGTACAAACACAGTTAAACACTTTATTGAATACTAGTCCTAAAGCCTGTGTACACAGGCCATTTTTTGCAGTACAGCGGTCCCACCCATTGCTCTCTCTCTATCCCCCCTCTCTTTTGCTCTCTCTTTCTCTCCTCTCTTTTGCTCTCTCTTTCTCCCCTCTCTTTTGCTCTTTCTTTCTCACCTCTCTTTTACTCTCTCTCCCCCCCTCTCTTTTGCTCTCTCTCTCCCCCCCTCTCTTTTGCTCTCTCTCTCCCCCTCTCTTTTGCTCTCTCTCTTCCCCCTCTCTTTTGCTCTCTTTCCCCCCTCTCTTTTACTCTTTCTCTCCCCCCTCTCTTTTGCTCTCTCTCTCCCCCCTCTCTTTTGCTCTCTCCCCCCTATTTTGCTGTCTCTCTCCCTTTCTTTTGCTCTCTCTCTCCCCCTTTTTTGCTGTCTCTCTCTCCCCCTCTTTTGCTGTCTCTCTCCCTCTCTTTTGCTCTCTCTCTTCCCCCCTCTCTTTTGCTGTCTCTCTCCCTTTCTTTTGCTCTCTCTCTCCCCCTTTTTTGCTGTCTCTCTCTCCCCCTCTTTTGCTGTCTCTCTCCCTCTCTTTTGCTCTCTCTCCCCCTCTCTTTTGCGCTCTCTTCCCCTCTCTTTTGCGCTCTCTCCCCCTCTCTTTTGTGCTCTCTCCCCCTCTCTTTTGCGCTCTCTCTTCCTCTCTTTTGAGCTCTCTCCCCCTCTCTTTTGCGCTCTCTCCCCATCTCTTTTGTGCTCTCTCCCCTCTCTTTTGTGCTCTCTCCCCTCTCTTTTGTGATCTCTCCCCCTCCCTTTTGTGCTCTCTCCCACTCTCTTTTGTGCTCTCTCCCCCTCTCTTTTGCACTCTCTCCCACTCTCTTTTGTGCACTCTCCCCCCTCTCTTTTGCTGTCTTTCTCCCTCTCTTTATCCCCCATCTTCTGCTCTCTCTATCCCCCCTCTTTAGAGCTCTCTGTCTCGGCAGTCAGCCCTGGCATCTGGCCCGCCCATATCACACACGGCCCCGCCCGATTCACACCCGGGCCACGGCCACACCCACGTTGCACCCACCCGGCCACGCCCACTCCACCACACACTGACGCCAGGTCAGTTGGAAGGCCAGGTGTGTTTGTCCTCGTGCGCAGTCTCTACTGCGCATGACAGCTTCGGACAAACATACATGGCTTAAACATGGTGCACATAGATTTTTCCAACAAATAAAAAGAAAGTTACCTACTCCGACACTGTCTGCAGCCCTAGTATTTGACAAATCGAAGGCGTATATATGATAACTACCAATCCCAAACGTATTGATATTCTATATAGAAATAAGACATAATGTGGATCCCAAACTCATGTATATATCAAAACTCTCTTCACACTCTAAGCTTAAGTATGCAGCAACTTTCGTAACTCAGTGTGATCGTGCCCCCTCGGCCGCTGGTGACACCCCACTGCGGTCTAAATAACAAATAGGAGTAGGTTTAAGTTGCTTAAAGGAACATCTAAGTCCTTCTAAATTAAGACCAAAGTTTAATTTAATCACCCCAAACCATATGGAAAAAAAGTGCTATGGTCTGATGAAACAAAAGTTTAACTTTTTAATCTAAATTGAAAAATATATGTTTAGTGCAAAGCGAATAAAGCTCATCATCCAAGGAACACCATACAAACTTTGAAGCATGGTGTAAAAGGTGCTTCCACCAGTAATTAGTTATGCGGGGTATGCAGACACAGGGTGTTGTAGCTTTCTTATTTTAAATGTTCCTAATAATTAACTCTTTATTTTTCCTCTGAGTTTTAGTTTGATGGAAGATCACATTAAAGATGGACAAAGTCTGTCATTTACATTGGGCTAGATTTAGAGTGGATCGCTATTTATCACTCTTGCTCACGATCTAACTGCTTTTAGAGCGCATCAGATAACGCATGTATTACAAGTTGAAAGTGAGACGTTTTTGCTCGCATGCTAAACCGACATGCGCAAAAAACATAAGTTACAATATCGCAATTGCATTAACATATTCTCCCAAAGACTTAAATGGAGCGCAAAAAGTGGAAAAAAATCTAACACCCAACAAGTTGCACAAACCTGATCGTATTTTCTCAAGTCCCAAAATGAAATATTAATTTTTTCATAGCACAATGTTCTTCACATAGCGCTATATGTTCTATTTATTTATTCATAAATACATATTTCTATGTATATATGATATTTTTTGGTAAAATATATATCTATGAAAAAAATCTACAATGATCAATAAATGGATCTACACAAACAATCAAAGTAATAAGGATCTCCTAAACCTTAAGTAGAAAAGCACATAAAAAACAAAATACTTGATTGTGCAAAAATGCTGAAATGTAGGACAAAGGATACAAAAAAATAAGTAAAAAGGGTACAAATAACTATGCCAATATTATGTTACTAATTTTATGAAAATCAATAAAAATGTATCCTTTAAAAACAGCTGAACAAATCATTAAAAAAAGCTCACAATAGGCAATTTGCAAATGAATGTAAAAAAGACACATAAAATAGCAACAAATGATGCAACACAAGCAGGGTGCAAATATTAATCCAAATTGATGCAGGAAAGTTCAGGTATTTGGGCTCTTCAATACCAAGCTTCTTGTTCCTAATGAGGGGAGAAAGACAATCTCCTTATGCGAATATCAAAGTATAGGGAAAATGAAATACATATTCCCATATGTGAAGATCATTAGAATGTGTAATATTTACAGTACAAACACAGTTAAACACTTTATTGAATACTAGTCCTAAAGCCTGTGTACACAGGCCATTTTTTGCAGTACAGCGGTCCCACCCATTGCTCTCTCTCTATCCCCCCTCTCTTTTGCTCTCTCTTTCTCTCCTCTCTTTTGCTCTCTCTTTCTCCCCTCTCTTTTGCTCTTTCTTTCTCACCTCTCTTTTACTCTCTCTCCCCCTCTCTTTTGCTCTCTCTCTCCCCCCCTCTCTTTTGCTCTCTCTCTCCCCCTCTCTTTTGCTCTCTCTCTTCCCCCTCTCTTTTGCTCTCTTTCCCCCCTCTCTTTTACTCTTTCTCTCCCCCCTCTCTTTTGCTCTCTCTCTCCCCCCTCTCTTTTGCTCTCTCCCCCCTCTTTTGCTGTCTCTCTCCCTTTCTTTTGCTCTCTCTCTCCCCCTTTTTTGCTGTCTCTCTCTCCCCCTCTTTTGCTGTCTCTCTCCCTCTCTTTTGCTCTCTCTCTTCCCCCCTCTCGTTTGCTCTCTCTCTCCTCTCATTTGCTCTCTCTCTCCTCTCATTTGTTTTCTCTCTCCTCTTTTGCTGTCTCTCTCCCTCTCTTTTGCTCTCTCTCCCCCTCTCTTTTGCGCTCTCTTCCCCTCTCTTTTGCGCTCTCTCCCCCTCTCTTTTGTGCTCTCTCCCCCTCTCTTTTGTGATCTCTCCCCCTCTCTTTTGTGCTCTCTCCCCCTCTCTTTTGTGCTCTCTCCCCCTCTCTTTTGCACTCTCTCCCACTCTCTTTTGTGCACTCTCCCCCCTCTCTTTTGCTGTCTTTCTCCCTCTCTTTATCCCCCATCTTCTGCTCTCTCTATCCACCCTCTTTAGAGCTCTCTGTCTCGGCAGTCAGCCCTGGCATCTGGCCCGCCCATATCACACACGGCCCAGCCCGATTCACACCCGGGCCACGGCCACACCCACGTTGCACCCACCCGGCCACGCCCACTCCACCACACACTGACGCCAGGTCAGTTGGAAGGCCAGGTGTGTTTGTCCTCGTGCGCAGTCTCTACTGCGCATGACAGCTTCGGACAAACATACTTGGCCTTTTATTATATAGGATGATTATAGCATAAAAATGATTTTCCATGTTACAGCTACTTAACTGCAAAGGGCTCCAATACACACACACACACATATGAATTATTATATATATATATATATATATATATATATATATGTGTGTGTGTGTGTGTGAGAGAGAGTCTGATTGTGCAGTGTGTATTGTTTGTGTGTGTATTACCTAGAAAGTAGAGAAGTTATCAAGAGGCATTAAGTGAAAAATATCAGATAATTTCACCTATAGTGGTAATTCTTAATAGTGTCCCCACAATAAATAATTTCTACATCAAATAGCATAAGGAGTGACAGTGAGCAGGCACTACTGTATGTCTGTTTGCCTTATTCTTTAGCAATCAGACAATTACATTCTGAAACAGTATAATAATACTGCAAAGGATCTTATTTATATAATTCTTGTTGGTGTTAGTTATGACAAAAAAGTCTATTAATGTATGTGAATACATTATTCATGAATGAGTAAAGACAGTAGGACATTTACAGTCTAAAGATATTTATAACTTAAAAACCATTGTTGCAAAAAATAATGTCATGGGAACAGCAAAAAAACACAAACGGTAACTACATTTTACCCATAACAGTGAACATTTATCTAAGAAAATGGTGTAGTTTTAATTTCCTTTTTATATATTGATTCTTCTGTTGAAAAAAGGGCAGTGACACCATCAGACTAGACTGAAGGCATAATCAGATTTGTTTGGCGTGTTGTATTATTCAAAACAGCAGGGGTCTCTAGAGGAACTTTATCCTACTTAAAAAAGTCTAAAGAAGAATTGATAAGGATTCCTTTTAAAATAATAATAAAAAAACTTTTTAAAAATGTATGACTACTGTACAATAGTAATAGCTTATTTTTGATATTGAGTACATTTTTAAATGTATGGCAAATAATTATAGTTTTTAATGTAGCACTTAAATTCTTTGATTAATGCTAATCCAGTGCAAGAGAATAAAAACTACTCAACAGATATTATTAGTAACAATCGGCATGTTTTGTCATTCAACAAATATCTGGGGGAAGAATGCTTAATTCCTCCTTTAGTTAAATATTTCAGGTGCATTTAAAAGAAACTATAATTAAAGAGACATTATACACTAATTTTTTTCTTTGCATAAATGTTTTGTAGATGATCTATTTATATAGCCCATAAAGTTTTTTTTTTTTTAAATGTATAGTTTTGCTTATTTTTAAATAACATTGCTCTGATTTTCAGACTCCTTACCAAGCCCCTAAGTTTTATGTGAATACCGTCAGCTACCTTCTCCAGCTTTCTCCTGTTTGTGTAAAGGGTCTTTTCATATGCAAAAGAAGGGGAGGGTCTTATTTCCCACTTGAAGTGGGCTTTCCAGCTGCCTTTTCAACAGATCTAAACTGAGAGCTTCTAAATAAGTTTTTAAACAGTTTTATACTGGATTTTTATATCAGTATCTGTGCATCTTATTCTTTATAGTAGTGTCTATTACATGCAGTTATGTGAAAATGAGTGTATACTGTCTCTTTAAAGCTTAAGTGGGCATGAAACTTAAATGTTGAAGCACTTGAAAGTGATGCCGCACAACTGTAAAAAGCTGATTAGAAAATATCACCTGAACATCTCTATGTAAAAAAGGAAGATATTTACCTCAACATTTCACACCCCATTGAAAAAGGACTTTAAAGGGACATAAAACCCCAAAAATGTATTTCATTATTCAGATAGAGATTACAATTTTAAACAATTTTCCAATTGACTTCTATTATTTAATTTGTCTCCTTCTCTTGTTACCATTGAAAGGTTTATCTAGACAAGCTCAGGAGCAGCAGAGAGGCTAGTTTCTAGCTGTTGATTGGTGGCTGCATATATATATATATTTATTGTGATTGGCTCATCCATTTGTTCAGTTAGAAACCAGTAGTGCATTGCTGCTACTTCAACAAATGATACCAAGAGAATGAAACATATTAGATAAAAGAAGTAAATTAGAAAGTTGTTTACAACTGTATTCTCTATCTGAATCATGAAAGAAAAAAAATTGGGTTTCATGTACCTTTAACCCCTTAAGGACCAAGGACGTACGCCACACGTCCTCAAAAAAAATACACTTAATGACCGAGGACGTGTGGCGTACGTCCTTGGTCTGGAAAGCAGCTGGAAGCGATCCTGCTCGCTTCCAGCTGCTTTCCGGTTATTGCAGTGATGCCTCGATATGGAGGCATCCTGCAATAACCCCCCTTGGCCATCCGATGCAGAGAGAGCCACTCTGTGGCCCACTCTGCACCGGACATCGGTGGCCGGTATCGTTGGTGGGTGGGAGCAAGGCTGGGAGGCGGGTGGGCGGCCATCGATGTGCCCAGTGGAGTGGAGGGGGGCGGGATCGGGGGCGGGAGCGCGCACGGGAGCGCGCACCTGCACGGGGGGCGGAGGGTGGGCGCGTGCACGGGGCGGGAGCGGGAGGGAACCGCTACACTACAGAAAATTAAAGTTTAAAAAGTACAAACAAATTACTTTTTGAAAGCTGTAAATAAACAGCTAAGCGATGTGGAAGGGGTGGGGGGTTGATCTTGGGGGGGGGGGGAAGCTACACTGCAGAAAAGGTTTTTTTTTTTAAAAAAAGGCAAATTTTTTCACTAAACTGGGTACTGGCAGACAGCTGCCAGTACCCAAGATGGCGCCCATTAAGGCAGAGGGGGAGGGTTAGAGAGCTCTTTGGTGGGGGATCAGTAAGGCTGGGGGCTAAGGGGGGATCCTACACAGCAGCATATGTAAATATGCTAAAAAAAACACAAAAAAAGCCCAAATATAGCTTTTATTTTAGTACTGGCAGAGTTTCTGCCAGTACTTAAGATGGCGGGGACAATTGGGGGGTGGGGGAGGGAAGAGAGCTGTTTGGGAGGGATCAGGGGGTCTCATGTTTCAGGTGGGAGGCTGAGCTCTACACTAAAGCTAAAATTAACCCTGCCAGCTCCCTACAAGCTACATAATTAACCCCTTCACTGCTAGCCATAATACACGTGTGAAATGCAGCGGCATTTGGCGGCCTTCTAATTACCAAAAAGCAACGCCAAAGCCATATATGTCTGCTATTTCTGAACAAAGGGGATCCCAGAGAAGCATTTACAACCATTTGTGCCATAATTGCACAAGCTGTTTGTAAATGATTTCAGTGAGAAACCTAAAATTGTGAAAAATTTAACGTTTTTTTTAATTTGATCGCATTTGGCGGTGAAATGGTGGCATGAAATATACCAAAATGGGCCTAGATCAATACTTGGGGTTGTCTACTACACTACACTAAAGCTAAAATTAACCCTAGAAGCTCCCTACATGCTCCATAATTAACCCCTTCACTGCTGGGCATAATACACGTGTAGTGCGCAGTGGCATTTAGCAGCCTTCTAATTACTAAAAAGCAACGCCAAAGCCATATATGTCTGCTATTTCTGAACAAAGGGGATCCCAGAGAAGAATTTACAACCATTTAAGCCATAATTGCACAAGCTGTTTGTAAATAATTTCAGTGAGAAACCAAAAGTTTGTGAAAAAATTTGTAAAAAAGTGAACGATTTTTTGTATTTAATCGCATTTGGCGGTGAAATGGTGGCATGAAATATACCAAAATGGGCCTAGATCAATACTTTGGGATGTCTACTAAAAAAATATATATACATGTCAATGGATATTCAGAGATTCCTGAAAGATATTAGTGTTCTAATGTAACTAGCGCTAATTTTGAAAAATAATGGTTTGGAAATAGCAAAGTGCTACTTGTATTTATGGCCCTATAACTTACAAAAAAAGCAAAGAAGATGTAAACATTGGGTATTTCTAAACTCAGGACAAAATTTAGAAACTATTTAGCACGGGTGTTTTTTGGTGGTTGTAGATGTGTAACAGATTTTGGGGGTCAAAGTTAGAAAAAGTGTGTTTTTTTCAATTTTTTCCTCATATTTTATAATTTTTTTTATAGTAAATTATAAGATATGATGAAAATAATGGTATCTTTAGAAAGTCCATTTAATGGCGAGAAAAAAGGTATATAATATGTGTGGGTACAGTAAATGTGTAAGAGGAAAATTACAGCTAAACACAAACACCGCAAAAATGTAAAAATAGCCTTGATCCCAAACGGACAGAAAATGGAAAAGTGCTGCGGTCATTAAGGGGTTAAGCAGCCATTCAGGATACTAGTCCCAGGACTTTCAAGGGAGCGTGCATGTGGCATGTGCAGGCACAGTCATGTTATTTCTCTAATCAGTTTAAGAAATTTTACTATAAAGTCAAACAAGATTTAGGTGAAATCTCATGAGATCATAGCAAAGCAATGCTTGACCTCATTACAGTAGATGAAGTATAGATGTTACCAGAGCACTTACTCTGGTAAGCTGAAGACATTTTAAGGTAAAATATCTTGATTTTTTTTTTTTCATGTGATGTTCAGTTGATATTTTCTTGTCAGCTTTTTAGACAAAATCTCCGAAAAGCCCTCAATCTTTTAAGCTACCTTTGTTACTCATGGTTTTATGTATACAGCTCCAAAACTCTGCCACCTAAATTCAGAAATGCTACTTAAAGGGACACTGAACCCAAATTTCTTCTTTTGTGATTCAGATAGAGCATGCAATTTTAAGCAACTTTCTAATTTACTACTATTATCATTTTTTCTTTGTTCCCTTGCTATTTTTATTTGAAAAAGACGGCATCTAAGCTTTTTTCTCGGTTCAGAACTCTGGACAGCACTTTTTGATTGGTGGATGAATTTATCCACCAATCAGCAATGACAACCCAGGTTGTTCACCAAAAATGGACCGGCATCTAAACTTACATTCTTGCATTTCAAATAAAGATACCAAGAGAATAAAGAAAATTTGATAATAGGAGTAAATTAGAAAGTTGCTTAAAATTTCATGCTCTATCTGAATCATGAAAGAAAAAATTTGGGTTCAGTGTCCCTTTAATTGGTACTGATGATTAATCAGCCTTCTTTATTGACATAAGGCTTATATACAGGATTTTTAGATCAGTATCTGTGCACATTCTTTTTTCTAGTAGAGTCTATTACAGGCAGTTATATGAAAATTAGTGTATACTGTCTCTTTAACCCCTTAACGACCAAGGATGTACGCCACACGTCCTCAAAAAAAATACAGTTAATGACCGAGGACATGTGGCGTACGTCCTTGGTCTGGAAAGCAGCTGGAAGCGATCCTGCTCGCTTCTAGCTGCTTTCTGGTTACTGCAGTGATGCCTTGATATCGAGGCATCCTGCAATAACCCCCCTTGGCCATCCGATGCAGAGAGAGCCACTCTGTTGGCCTCTCTGCACCGGACATCGGTGGCAGGTATCGGTGGGTGGGAGCAAGTCTGGGAGGCGGGTGGGCGGCCATCGATGTGCTGAGTGAAGTGGAGGGGGGCGGGATCGGGGGCGGGAAAGACGGGGGCGCGCACGGGGGGCAGCGGGCGGATGCGTGCACGGGGCGGGAGCGGGAGGGAACCGCTACACTGCAGAAAAAAAAGTTAATAAACGTTAAAAAAACAAATATTTAAAAAAATTAAATGATCATCTAAGGGTTCTGGAAGGAGTGGGGGGTTGGTCTTGGGGGGTGGGACGCTACACTACATAAAAGGGCTATAAAAAAAACAAAACAGACTTTTTGTTACTAAACTGGGTACTGGCAGACAGCTGCCAGTACCCAAGATGGCGCCCATTACGGCAGAGGGGGAGGGTTAGAAAGCTGTTTGGTGGGGGATCAGTGAGGTTGGGGGCTAAGGGGGGATCCTACACAGCAGCATATGTAAATATGCTTAAAAAAAAACAAAAAAAGCCCAAATATAGCTGAGGCTGAGCTCTACACTAAAGCTAAAATTAACCCTGCAAGCTCCCTACAAGCTACATAATTAACCCCATCACTGCTAGCCATAATACACGTGTGATGCGCAGCGGCATTTGGCGGCCTTCTAATTACCACAAAGCAACGCCAAAGCCATATATGTCTGCTATTTCTGAACAAAGGGGATCCCAGAGAAGCATTTACAACCATTTGTGCCATAATTGCACAAGCTGTTTGTAAATGATTTCAGTGAGAAACCTAAAATTGTGAAAAATGTAACGTTTTTTTTTTATTTGATCGCATTTGGCGGTGAAATGGTGGCATGAAATATACCAAAATTGTCCTAGATCAATACTTGGGGTTGTCTACTACACTACACTTAAGCTAAAAAGCTTACATAATTAACCCCTTCACTGCTGGGCATAATACACGTGTGGTGCGCAGTGGCATTTAGCAGCCTTCTAATTATCAAAAAGCAACGCCAAAGCCATATATGTCTGCTATTTCTGAACAAAGGGGATCCCAGAGAAGAATTTACAACCATTTAAGCCATAATTGCACAAGCTGTTTGTAAATAATTTCAGTGAGAAACCAAAAGTTTGTGAAAAAATTTGTGAAAAAGTTAACAATTTTTTGTATTTAATCGCATTTGGCGGTGAAATGGTGGCATGAAATATACCAAAATGGGCCTAGATCAATAATTTGGGATGTCTACTAAAAAAAAATATATACATGTCAATGGATATTCAGAGATTCCTGAAAGATATTAGTGTTCTAATGTAACTAGCGCTAATTTTGAAAAATAATGGTTTGGAAATAGCAAAGTGCTACTTGTATTTATGGCCCTATAACTTACAAAAAAAGCAAAGAAGATGTAAACATTGGGTATTTCTAAACTCAGGACAAAATTTAGAAACTATTTAGCATGGGTGTTTTTTGGTGGTTGTAGATGTGTAACAGATTTTGGGGGTCAAAGTTAGAAAAAGTGTGTTTTTTTCCATTTTTTACTCATATTTTATAATTTTTTTATAGTAAATTATAAGATATGATAAAAATAATGGTATTTTTAGAAAGTCCATTTAATGGCGAGAAAAACGGTATATAATATGTGTGGGTACAGTAAATGAGTAAGAGGAAAATTACAGCTAAACACAAACACTGCAGAAATGTAAAAATAGCCTTGATCCCAAACGGACAGAAAATGGAAAAGTGCTGTGGTCATTAAGGGTTTAATGTAAAACTGTGCTTCAAACAGCTAGATTCTAATAATCAATGTATAAAAATGTATAGCAAGTTTTATTGGGCATTCATTTTGTGACCCAATAAGTAAAATTAATCAAATTGGTTTGCTTGACCTTCCAAAGTTTCCCTTTAAACCCAGTATAGACAATGCAAAGTATACATTCTAATTCTTTGTAATCATATTATAATAGGCAAAGAAAGAATATTGTATATATCAATCAGACGTATGAAACAGAAAAGCATTAAATTAAGCATTACTAAATTATAAAAAAGATATCCTTATATCTCTTTTTTGCTTATATTTCTATTATATTTTGGATTAAACTGGTTATACCCATAAGAGCTAAATAATCTATGCTGGATTGCTTTTGCCGGCACTGTACTTCTTCGTTGGCTAATAATAATATTGTTGTCTTCATTATCATTTCTGTGCACGCTCCTTTGTTGTTTACATATTGGGTAGCTGTGACATCAAATCACAGGAATTTATCTTTCATGCTTTTTTAAACATACATTCCTTTTGCTTAAATTATTTAATAAAGGTATGAAAAAAGAATATATACAGCTTAGGGAAACTTCTTTAACTTTGCAACAGCAGGGGTCGTTAGATTGCTATACTTTTTATTTGCCATACAGTAATATTTCTTTATGACAAGAACATCAAAACTCAGTGAAAACTGGAACTAATGTGGTCTGAATGTAAGGTCAATTAGTGCTGAAAGTGCCAGAAAGAATGCTTTTGAGAACATCCGCACTAAACTGAAGCAAGCCAAGAGTCCTAGCTGTTTCCTAAAGACTCTGTCTGAAATATTAATACCATAAAAAGACACATTTAACATATTCATTATATTCAGTTTTTGCTACTTGAATTTATTGATTTCTGAAGTGTATTCCCGTTGTATTTTAGTATTCACTACCACATTTAAGTGGTTGATTCTTTAACGTAAAAACAAAAATAAATCTCTCTCTTTAACTATCTATCTATCTATCTATCTATCTATCTATCTATCTATCATCTATCTTTCTACCTAAACATATATAGGGGCCAATTGTGAATGCAGCAGTTTCCGCTGGAGCCGTCAGGCTCACCAGAAACATAAGTTAAGAAGCAGCGGTCTTAAGACTGCTTCTCCTTAACTTTACCGCCACCTCTGAGGCGGCGGACAGCAATCATCCCGATCATCATCCCGATGATTGACCCGATGATTGACACCCCCTGCTAGCGGATTGGCCGTAAATCTGCAGGGGGCGGCATTGCACAAGCATTTCACTAGAAATGCGTTTGTAACGTTAAATGCCGACAGCGTATACTGTTGGCATTTAGCAATGCCAGATGGACATTATCCGTTTAGTGGATCATGTCCGCCCGCATCATAATAAATCAACCCCATAGAGTCTGTTTACAAGTTGTTCACATGTAAATATAATGGAAATACTAATAATGGAAATATATATATATATATATATATATATATATATATTTTTTTTTTTTTATATTCCATTGTTAGTATTTCCAAAATTTCCTCACTGCCTTTACATTCTCACATTCTCTAAGTGAACAAATATTACACCAAAACTGGCATTCACTAGATTTTGCCACATGTAAAACTCCTAAGAATGGTGATAAAATTACTGGAATAAAATAGAGCATACACACATAAGATATGTGTATGCATATTCCCAAGAGCACGCAAACTCTATATTTCAAAATCTCGATCGAGAAATAAAAAAACAGGCTAAACACTCAAGTGGTAGCTCTTCTTGATACCGCTACTACAGAGATATGGTCTGTGTAAGAGAAAGAAAAGAAGGGGTGCCTCATAGCGTAGCCATGTATCAGGTAAAAGGTGACATTCAAGTGGTGGAAAATCCTTCACATTTGATGTTGGCACCAACTGCAGGGGTTCTAAAAAAGCAGGTTGACAATCACAGCAGTCAGCAAGCTTTTTCACGGGTGATGGTGTCACTGGATTCGAACCCTATTTGGATACCATCTCCATGGCTACGCTATGAAGTTTTGGTGTCCACCTTTCTCAAATGCATAAAAAATTGGACCTTTTTTGTAAGCATATTACAAGTTAATATTTTAGCAGGTGCCCTAAATCACTTACATAATAGACAAGTTATGGTTACACTTCACTTACCGCTTGTAATATGAGCAATAAGAGTTCTTCTTGTGATCTCTATTAAACGTATAGGGTGCACTAAAAAATCTTGGCCACATTAAGATTCTCCGGACAACATTTTTTATCATCCACTTATAATACCAGCTGGTGCACCACTCTTTTCTCAAGGTTGCAAATACATATATAAACCAATAACGTAAAACACAATGGTAGGATACGAAAATGGTCCTTCTATGGATGTTCCTATATTTCTAAAGCTGAAGCAAAGTTGCGTGAACATTTTTACACCACTGAAATTTTTTTTTAACAGCTACAATATGAATAAAGTTGGTCTAAAATTCATGCTTATGGCCCAGTGAAAATCACTGTGTCTTCTCTCAGAACAATTATCATTAATCACGTTCCAAAACTGCATTGAGGAGGAGATAGGAACAAAATCTTACTCCAGAAGGAAGCAAAATGGATTTAACAGCTTGACACCATACAACCGAAAGGACTGAATTCCATTCCTGATTAAAATGTTTTTAGAATTAAAAGATACAAGTGTTACTGGCATGTATGCATATATTAGCCAGCGATTTTCTTTAATATTCAATGGTCTCTAAAATAACCTACTCATTATGGGCTAGATTACAAGTGGAGCTCTAACTAGCGCTTTTGCTAGAACCCCTAAACTGCCACATAGCCCACCTCAAAATCCACACTACAATATTAACCCCAAATTCACCACACCCCCACCTCGCAAAATCTGAACTACACTATTAACCCCTAAACTGCCACCCCCTCACATCGCAAACAAAACAACTAAACTATTAACCCCTAAAACACCAGCCCCCCACATCGCAAATTTAACATCTACACTTTTGACCCCTAAACCCCCAGCCCCCACATCGCAAACTAAACATCTACACTATTAACCACTAAACCGCCAATGCAGCACCGCAAAGTAAAACACTAACATCAAAACCCGATAACCTAACACACCTTAACTTAACCTAAAATAAACTACCCCTACCTTTAACAAAAAAAACCCAACTACCTTAAAAAAAAAAAACTTAACTGTAAAATTAAAAAAAAAAAAATGTTACCTTTTAAAATAAAAAAACCTAAGATTACCAACAAAAACCCCCATTACTGTAAAAAACAAACAACCATACAAAAAAACATAAAAAAACCTATCATTTCTAAAAATTTAAAAAGTCTAACAATACAAAAAATAACGAAGTATAACAAATAGTAAATCCTGAGAGTGCATAGCAAGGTTCATGATTTATATATACAGTATATATATATATATATATATATATATATATATATGTGTGTGTGTGTGTGAGTGTGTGTGAAAATATTTGTATATATATATGTGTATTATGTATTTATACATGTATATACATATATATACATATAAACACATACTAAATAGTGGAAGTGATGGCACTACTAAATGCATCAAATATCTATATATGTAAATATAGGTGCACGAGAGGTATTGACAAACTACCACAATAAATAAAAACAAATTCTCAGCACTCCTGATGAATATAGCATGTATTATTCATCATATTATTAAAAAATGTAGCATTATTTCATTTTTTAATAATATGATGAATAAATACGTTATAATCATTAAGAGTGCTGAGAATTTATTTTTACATATATACGCATAAATATATACTTTGGAGCCCTTCCCACTCAAATACCTTAAAATAAAAAAAAAACATTTTTATTTAATTTTACTATTTTAAAATGTGTTTTTAACTGTGCATGTACTGCAAACATTTTACGTTCCAATGTCCTTTACACAGTAGAAAATATTCATTGTATTTTTTAACATATGCTCCTATTTATATATGTATATATCTATACCTGTATATATTCATACATATGTATTCTATGTGAAGAACATTGAAATGTAAAATATTTATAACTAACTTTGGGTTTAGCTTCATAGATCTAATGGGGCATTGGGTTGGTACGAGTGATAAGTGTTAGTTTCTTACATAACAGGCTACATTGAAGTCTGTGGGGCGAATGCATTAGCGCGGCTGTGATAGCCAAAGTCCTGAAGTTAGTGCACATTAGGGTTTGTTCGCATGCCAATATTTTACTTTCAACTTGTAATATGCAAATGAAAGCACTAAATAATGTGCCACTTGTAATCTTGTCCACTGTGAACCCTGTTATACTTTACACCTAAAGTGAAGATGTGATAAACAATATGTAGGGTGCACCAAGTGTGCATTTTAGGGTGCACCAAGTGTGCATTTCGAGATAGAGCTCTCCAACACCAAAGAGATATCAGCAACCCTGACAGTAACACTGCAATAGCCAAACACTTTAGAGATGAACATCAGTCAAATGACATGTTTTTACAAAATACAAGGAATTGATCATGTCCCAAGACATAGAAAGGAGGGAGATAGGGAACGACTGTTGGATCAGAGAGAGGTATTATGGATCCTTAAACTACAATCTAAATATCCAGATGGCTTAAACTCTATCATGGATGTCAATTTATTTTATTGAGTCCATATTACAAATGCATTCTTTTTCTAAAAAAAGGGTTCTAAATTACAGAGTTTTAGAGTCAAAACCAAGTATGTACGTATATATAGGTATTTCTACAATGATGCTGCTCATTTATGTATCTTTTTTTTGTGTGTGTGGATTGTTGAATTCTGATAAATTTTCTATTCTAAATAAATAATATTTACAAACAAGATTTCTATATTAGCCATAAAATATAAAAACATGTCACTTTAAGAATAAATTAATTCAGGTGTCTAATTGAAGACATTTAGCTTTAAATAGCAATCTGGTTGGAGTTTGTGTGTATGCCAGTAATCAAGGGCTAAGGGAAGGCCCAAAATATGTTTGGCACTCTTTTCCATCAGACTGTGGATTTTTCTCATTGATATTATGGCTTTTGTATATTTTTAATTGTTCATAATAAAAAATATTTTTTAATTTTTGTTCTTTTTGGATTTCCTTCACATGAGAGATGCGGATAATATGTGTACTCTACTCCTATTTATATATGCATATATCTATACCTGTATATATTCATACACATGTTTTATATGTGAAGAACATTGGAATGTGAAATATTTATAACTAACTTTTAGGTTTAGCTCTGTAGATCTAATGTGGCATTGGGTTGGCACGAGTGATAAGTGTTTGTTTTTTTAAATAACAGGCTCCATTGAAGTCTATGGGGCGAATGCATTAGTGCGGTTGTGATAGCCAAAGTCCTGAAGTTAGTGCACATTAGGTTTTGCTCAGTTCAATTTAACTTAAAGGAGCAGTCAACTCCAAAACCCTACCATTACCAAAAAAAAGTTAACTACCTATACAGGTATAAATATATATATATATATTACGTGGGTCCTATCCGACGCAAGCTCCATGCCCTAGAGTTGCTATGCTCACCTGGAACTTATGAGGCTGTGATTACACGCTGAAACTACAGGATCGAAATAGTGGATCTAGGAAAAGACTCATAGCTTGCTGCCGAGAACGACTACATGGGGATATCGTTCATTGCACACTTTGTTCTGAAATCTTGTAGGTCTGTTTTTATAGTTGCGCTTTTTAAGTGACCATTAAAACTTTTACTTTTGGAGGGGTTTTGCGCTTGTTTTCTTCTTTGTCTTTTGCAGCCCTTTTCTGGAAGGCGGATCACAGATTTTCCCCTTGTTAACTGAGTGGCATCCGCTATATTTTGTATTTGAGATCACACATTGGATTTTTGATCTCAGACACCTGACTTTAAGGATATCCTTACACAAGATCTTAGGATTCTATCTATATACATGTGTGATTGTTCTGAGGCTAAGACTTTCAGTAAACAGATCTACTGACTTTTATATATTCCTCTGAATTTATTTTTTCTTTTGTTGAAAGGTTAATTATACTTTTATGTTTTTGTCATTTGCGTAACATTTGTTGCACATAAAATATAGTTCTATATCATTGTTGGGAAGTGCAGCTGTTTTGTATATATATATATATATATATATATATATATATATATATATATATATATATATATATATATAGCAATATCTATTTAATCAAAGAAATATAAATAATTTCTTATCACGCCCTTGTTAATAGCAGTGCTCCTCTAGTAATCTAGCCTTAAATTGATATAACCCATTTATATCTGACAGAAATTATACCTTTAAATATAAACTAATACACAGCCTTAGGTGGAAAAAGAAAAAAACAATATCAGCTGAAGCAGCCAATATTTTTAAACAGTCTGCATTCCTTTTTATTTGATCAAATAGAAGTAGCAAGCTTTTAAATAGTAATCACATTTGCAAGAAAAAATGCCTTTTATATTTAATTTAACTTGAAGTAATGGTGTATTCTATTAGCTGAGATAAGCTTTTTCAATTGTTCCAGTTGAACATGTTTTCAGGCCTGCAGGGACACCAGCATTAACTTTTTTCCCTATTAATGAGGTTTTACAAACAGATGTGTTATTCTGCAAAATTATTAATAAGCTTTGAAAGCTTTTGCTTTGCAAAGACATATATTATTGGTATTAAATGGCTAGTGTTGTCATGCAAAGTCACTGGATTATGTCTGAGGGAGGGGAGATACTCCCTGTAACTTCACTTTTTCAATAAAGCATTTATTGTTTCACTAAATCTGTGAAGTGTGGTAATGTTGCTTCTTCAATATTAAATTGTACCAGCATCTTTGTAGATGTTCTTTTGAAGTATGATTGAAGACTAATAACCAGTTTATTTATTTAGTTCAGACAAATCATGTGTCATAAAAAAAAAAAAATAGAATGGTATGCGTTAATGAGGTTGTTAGTAGACAAAACAATTTTCATTAACAAACAAATCCTATCTCCTATGATGAACATCTTCATGGCAGCTGAACAGCATCTTAAATGTAAAGTTAAAGTATTAGCTAGTGCTAATGCTACAAGCCAGCAGCAGCACATAAAAAGATATATATATATATATATTCCTTTTTTTCCAATTTGGTCAGGATTATCAAGAACAAATGTGAATCTTACGTACTTATTAGCTGAGACAGAAATAAATCAACTGATAAGGACATTGCTGGATCCTATTAAATAGTGTAAAAATGTAAATTTGAAACCTTTCCTGACAGCAAAAATAATTTTCCACTGAGTGACAGTTTTAACTGCATGAATGAATCCACTATATACTTTTTCACATGCATTTGCTTATTCGTTTTTTTGTTGTTAAAGGACCACTAAAGCTAATATATAAGTTAGGTGGGAGAACTGAGGAGTGAATGCGTGAAAAGGAGTAGGTGTTTAAGACATTCTACTGGAGGATGAGATTGTCCTGGTGGATGGCTAACTCTAGAGAGTAAGGAGTGAAGGCCTTCAGTCTTATGGAATTCACTATCAACAGGGACGCTAATATAACAAGGAGCTCCTTGTTATATTAGCGTCCCTGTTGAGAGTGGATTCCAGAAGACTGCAATCATCTGTTAGAGACCACAAGAAAACACTGCATCAAAAGGGTTTTGAAATATACAAGTATGGACATGAAAGAAGTTGTCAATTTCTACACAAGTGGAGTAAAAATAAAATAATATTGGTTTGCTAAGAATAATTGATCTGGTAATATGCCCAACTTTTACTGAAATAAGATATGATTGTGAATGAATTGCATTTTGGGGCCTTTAACGGTTCCCTTTAAATACTAGTATTTTATTCCTAAGTAAATAATATCAAAAGGTTTACAATAAATATTATAACCTTCAAAAAGTCTATTGACTATAAGAATTTTCTATAGATTATGAGTGGAGCACAATTTAGTGCTCTCGCTCGACCATAAAGTGGTTGGAGGCTTTTTGCATGTTGTCAGGTTGTGCTTGTATTTCAAGTTAAAATTAAAAGGTTTGTACTCAAGCATAAACCCGACCTGCCAAATAAAATATTGCATGCTAATATTTCCCATAGACTTCAATGGAGCATGAAAACTAAAAAAACAACACAAAAAAACAACACCCATACTCACATGCTACCCCATTTTGTATATTCAAGAGCAGTAAACCAGACATCAAATATTATTATTTCACTTTCCAATGTTCTTCACATAGAACATTAAACATATAGAAAGGTACAAATAGAGTCCAGCACTGAAACCCAGCTTATTATCAAACTGTGTGCCAGTCACAATGGAGTATCTGCTTTCCTCCAAATAATACAGTCCATACAAACATACAGGTT
Source organism: Bombina bombina (assembly GCF_027579735.1). Taxonomy (NCBI): domain Eukaryota; kingdom Metazoa; phylum Chordata; class Amphibia; order Anura; family Bombinatoridae; genus Bombina; species Bombina bombina. The sequence continues at coordinate 646,951,647 of NC_069502.1, read as the reverse complement.
GTGACAGCAACACAATAGTTTCAGGTGAGAGTTTCTTTATTAATTCAGAGGATGCAAAACCTCAAACAGGTGTGATGTTTCGGACCCACATGGTCCTTAATCATGCATAACCAAACATCTGAACATACACATTTAAAAAGCCTACCTGAAATAATCAAATCACAATATGCCTCTAATACATTTTAAACTTTGCCTTTCCAAAGGCAATGACATCTAGTGTTGACAGTAGGAACATACTTTTAAAAGCTTTTATATAAATAGATGCAAAACATAATCCCTATTCATACCATGGGGATGAAGGGTATTCAAAAATGTAATCCACTATACCTCCTTCTGTTTTAGCCTAAACACTATATTCCCACCTCGATTTGATAGTTATCATCCTAATAGTGTATTTCAATCAATACCCAAAAGTCAGATGTTGTGCACAAAAAGAATTATTAAAGATCAGGAAAAGTTACCTGATAAGGCTTCTTTCTATGGGCAAGAGATTTGTTAAAAGAGGAAACCCAGAAGCACTGATTGATCACACTATCAGGAGCTTATCTGTTGATGAAGGTAAAGCTATACAACCTTCCCATAACAATAAAAAGGGCAGATTGGTTTTCTCTACTGAATATAGCAACAGGAGTAGAGATATTTTTAAAATTGTCAGAAAACATTGGTATCTTCTATCTAAATATAACCCTAATGTAGAGTCATTTCAATTACCCCTATGCCATCATATTGCAAAGTTAAGAATCTTAGAGACAATCTGGTAAGAGCTGATGTTGGCACCACCAAACGGACATCCATCAACTACTGTACTACTTCTAATAAGGGATGCTACCCCTATCTTCATTGTATACAGTGTAACTCTATCATCAGGGGCAAATACCTGGCACAAAATGATAAAAGAAAGCAGCTTAAAATGAATGGTCTCTACACTTGCCAGACTGAATACCCCATTTATCTACTTAAATGCCCATGTGGGCTATGTTACATTGGCAAGACCACCCAGGCTGTCAGAGATAGGTTCTGCCAGCATAAAACTTTGATTAGATCGAAAGATATGACCCTGCCTGTCTCTGCACACTTTGCACAAATGAACCATACAGTAAGCCAACTCTGTTTTAAGGTCATTGACCATATTCTACAGTATAGGAGGTATGGTGGATTCAATTTTTGAATAGAATGAAGGAAGGGGAAAACATATCGTTAAAGGTAGGGAGACGGGTAGGGGGTGACATACAGGGGCCAAGGCTAAGACATCTTCTGATTTTGAGATTGAGTATTAGCGTTTATTACAAATTGTAGATACAAATATCTGGCTAAAACTTCTCCTAAATATTTTAGGCAAGCGGTACATACACATCAAATTGTGAAATGATTATGATATTATGTAGTGAGGAGTTGTTGCCAGTGGATCCACTCCGATAGTAGCCACAGGCGGGGTGGACAATGCACAATATAAAAAAGGAAAAAGGGAGGAAAAGGAAGGGAAGGGAAAAGGGAGGGAAGGGAGAGGGAGCAGAAACACAATGTGAGAGGAGGGGAAGAAGGGGCACCGGGAAAGAACCTTACTTCAGGGATACTCAATGGCAAGGGGGCAGGGCAGGGAGCATACCTGCTTTATTTTTTCCAGCCTCGTCCCAGTATTAGAACCAAGGCTCTCCGATTTTCCAATACAAATCTCCCTTATCCAGGCTGAAGTAGAAACCTCTTTTCATATTTGCAAAGAATTTAATTATTTTGACAACCTTTGCCAAGGTGGGGGGCGTGGGTTGTTTCCATGATCTTGCTATGGAGAGTTTCATAGCAGCGAAGACAAATATGATCAGTCTAGATTGCAGGTTGGGAGTTTTAGGCGGGAATATGTTGAAGAAGGCAATCTCAGGTATCTGGGGGAGAGTCACTCCGATCATTTCACAAAGTTGAAACACTTCCTTCCAGCAGGGATTATGACACCAAAAGTCCAAATTGATCTTACTTGTAGACAAGACAATGAAGCTCTTCATTGTCTTGAAACACTATTTTCTGAACAAAGTAACGAAATTAATGACATTTATCCCAAAACTGATTTAAAGAAAAAATCTACCTACATGCCCTCTTTTTCTTCAATTCCCAACATTTCCGTTTTTTTTGTACAAAATGTCACCCAAGATCTAACAAAAATTCAGACAGGTATTGTAAATAACAATCTCACAAAATCTGAATGTAGAGCTCTTAAAGAGCTTATAAATCACCCTGAATTAGTTATAAAATCGGCCGACAAAGTCGGAAATGTGGTCATCCTTAATCAGGATTATTACATTAAAGAAGCGATGAGACAATTGTTAGATCAAAAACAATATGCTAAATCGTCACTTGAAGAATTTCATAAATCTCATAATGAACCGCTCTTCATGCTAAATGATGCGCGCAGAAACAATTTAATCACAAGTCAAGAATTTGGCTTTATGTATAACCAGAAACCTAAAATACCAGTGTTCTATTGGACACCAAAGTTACATAAATCGATAAAAAATCCCGCGGGACGTCCCATAATTTCAGGGATAGGGGGTCCCACTGAAGGGATCAGTAAGTACATTGATAGATTTCTGCAGCTGTTTGTTAATGATTTATGTACTTTTGTACAAGATTCAACAGACGTAATTAAAAAACTTGATGGGATCAATGTAACCAAGGAGACTATTTTAGTCTCTTTGGACGTTGAATCCCTATATTCTTCTATCCCGCACCCTATAGGACTAGCAACATGTAAAGACTTTCTAAATACACGAGGGCTATGCTACAAAAATATACTAAATTTGTGATTGATCTTTTAAAATTTGTTTTGGAAAATAAAATTTTCATCTTTGATGGGAAGTGTTATAAACAAAAACAAGGCACAGCAATGGGGGCTACATATGCCCCAACCTATGCTTGCTTACATCTAGGCGGATGGGAAAACCAGATTGTTTTTGGAGAATATGCAGATTTGGTTGGGGCACATGTAGCCCTCTGAATAAGAAATGTAGACGATATTTTATTGTTATGGGATGGTACTGAAGAAGAATTCCTTAAATTTATCGCCCTTCTAAATTGTAATGATCGTAATATTTTCCTTACTTGCAATTATGATCTAAATTCAATTAGCTTTTTGGATTTAAAAATTAGCAAACAAGATGGGAAAATAGAGACAGAAGTATTCCGCAAATCTACTGCAACTAATAGCCTCCTCCTGGGATCGAGTCATCACCCAGAAAATTTGAAAAAAGGTATACCTTATAGGCAATTCCTGCGTTGGCGGCTCGGTTCCATGAGAGAGGCTATTCAAAAAGATGTGTAAAAAAAGCACTTTATAGAGCATCCTAACATCAAAGAAAAGACCTCTTATATAAAGGGAAAAATAAAATTGATAAGACTGAAGAAAATAATATCAGGTTTATAACAAAATATAATGCGTATTGGAGTAAAGTGAAAGATATCCTCAATAGAAACTGGCATTTATTAACTATTGATTCAACATTACACCAATATGTGGGAGATTACCCACAAATGACTGCAAGGAGATCTAGCAATTTAAAAGATCTTCTTGTTAAAAGTGAATTCAATAAAGTTCCAACATATAACTGGCTAGAACATAACGCCCAAAAAATAGTAGGCAGTTCTCCGTGTGGCCATTGTGTCTGTTGCCAGTTCATGCAGAGAACTAAAATATTCCGCACAAATACAGGCACTACATACAAAATTAATTCCTTTATTAACTGCTCTCCTAAAGGTGTAATATATTTACTCTACTGCTCTTGCAAAAGTTTTTATGTTGGCAAAACTTTTAGAGAACTACGTTCTCGAATTACAGAACATAGAGATGACATAAAACACTAGATAGCCCAGTAGCGAGACATTTTGCCCAGTTTCACAAGTCTAAAATTGATGAACTTTGCTTCATCGGAAAAGAATCAGTTAAATTGAGTATGCGTGGAGGTGATATCGATAACATACTGTTACGTAAAGAAACAAAATGGATACACAAATTAAACACATTATCTCCTAATGGCTTAAACGAAAAATTTGAATTTGCCTCATTTTTAAGCTAATCCTCCTCTTCTGTCTGCGTGTTTTCTGCTTGCTTTTTTTTTCCTTAAAAGTGGGAATCTAAAACTTTTGAAATAATGAAATGTTTAAATCACATAAATAATTATATTTACTAAGTCTAAAATCAATGAGATTAGACACTCTTATATGTATATGATATCATTAATGAATTTAATAGATATTATGCAACTAATAAAATTATAGACTGTGTGTGTGTTTTTTAACTTTATGAATGAATGGGTATGCGGGTTCTATCAAATTGTATTTATACATAGAAGTAACTATTCCCGACTATTATGTGTATAATTTGTTGCAAAAAAGTATCCAATATACCCTGCATTTGAGCCGCAGTGATTGACAGATCCTTCAACGAATTGTAGCAAGAACACATGAGGCCGAGTTGCAATAAAATGGCCCTGTAACTAACGTGACGTCAGCACCCGGAAGAAGCTCCATGCTGCCTCAAGGAAAGGAATGAAACGAGCGTCAAAACTCGTCGGTGTTTTGCAGCGTCTTGCAGTGGATCCTTTTGCTTGATTTCATCTACCCCAGAAGTCGATAAGTTATGGGAGCAATTTGCAGGGGAGGAGCAGCCTCGTGAAAAAGACAGGTACTTATGTGAACTATAATCCATCACTTACTTGGTTTGGCAATACGGCTTACCTTACCTGTGAAAAAGACGCGGAGATGTTCAGCTCCCCCTCGTAATAAGCTCTAACGTAATATATGGATGTGATGAGCAGGGGTTTAGATTTGATTCGCCTGGCTTTGAGAATAATTTGAGAATAATTGGGGACTATCTATCTCCCTTTGGATTACAAATTATATGTACTTATTTTTAATGACACTCATCTTAAGATCTCTGGTGCACCAGACTAACTCTCAGCCAGTGTGCTCTTATTATTATCTATTATGGGATCCCCTGTATGAATGTGATTTGAATGATTGGATGTATGATTAACTTTTTATTATTAAACATTTTCTAAATTTGACTTCTTGAATCCCTAGAGTGTTTTTTACTAGACAGTTGTGCTGATTTTGCCTAGACTTTTAGAAACTTTGTATTGTGGGGTTTCTACTCCCTTCTCTATATTATTAAACATCCGTGACAGTCTAGCAGGGGTATAGTACCACCTGAGGAGGATTTTCATATAGGATTCAATGGAGTTAGCACAATGTAGAGTTTTTTTTGTTAGTGTGATGGCTTAATGTAAGACCATGTCGCTGATTGTTAAAGCCATTTCATGCTCCCAGGCCCTTAACTGACAAATTCTGTCTGTGTTAGTAAAGGACTGTATCATTGCATGGTGTCATGACAGGGTCTTGGGGATCTTTGTTTTCATTATCCATAGTTTTTCCCATGAGGTTAAGGCTCAGCATTCTAATTTGGGGAAACCCCAAGATATGAGATGATCATATAATCTTGTGTATTCAAACCTGAACCATAAGGGTGAATCAGGAACAATGGAGGAGACATTTTTGGACGGAGTCAAGGCCTCAGGTGCGTATAATTTTGAGACTGTCAGCAAGTTCAATTTTTTCAACTGAGAACTATGCATGTCAGGAAGTATGGCCATCAGGCCCCGGATGGAATGAATTGGAGAAGGGTGGGGAGAAATTTCTGCCATATGTCCAAGGGATTGCCAGGCAATTAAGTTACCCTTTATAATCAAATTGCTGATCTTCAACTCACCCAACCTGTATGTTGGAATCCAGGGAAGATCCATCAAACCAATGTCAGCAGGCAGACTAGAACCCTCAATATTCTTCCATCGCTGTGGTTCGCCCTTGTCAGCCCACGAAAAAATATGTGTCAGGTGGGATGCTCATAATATCCCAGGATACTGGGCATAGCTATGCCCCCTTGATCAAAATGTTTTTGCAATATTTTTGCAGCTATCCTAGGTCTAGAAGACCCACAGATGTATCTCTGGAAGAGAGACTGAAATTTGCTAAGTAACCCCCTAGAGAGGTTAAGTGGGAGACACCTAAAATAGTAGAGGAGCTTAGGGAGAACCAACATTTTCAACAATTCGATCCTTCCCAGCCAAGATTTCTCTCTGAATGTCCAGGAGTTCAGGAGGGTAGATATATCCTGGAACAAGAAATTGTAATTCTTATCGACCACTAACCCAGATTCAGTTCAAGCTGCAGTCCCAGATGCTTAATAGTATCAGCAGACCATTGGAAGGAGTAGGTCATTTGCAGAATCTCCAATTCAAATGCAGGCAAGTGGATAGGCAGTGCCTCGGTTTTAAAGAGGTTAATTTTGTAATAACTACACTTCCCGAAATACTTGATTATATCAAACACCTCAGGGAGAGAACCCAATGGATTAGATAAAAAGAGGGTGACATCATAGGCAAAGAGAGCAATCCGCTCCTCCGACCCTCTGAATGCCACCCCTGTATTTTCTGTGGAATTCCGTATGGCCTGGGCCAGGGGCTCGATAGCCAATACAAAAATTATGGGCGAAAGGGGGCACCCCTGTCTAGTGCCATTTGTGATAGAGAATTCAGGTGAGGATAAACCAAGTCCCCTGACCACAGCCGTTGGATCTGAATATAAAGCACAGATAGCAACCACAACATCTGGAGGAAATCCAAACCCCAAGAGCACCCGCCAAATATATTCCAATCTGACCCTGTTAAACGCTTTTTCAGCATCTAGATAAAAATATATATTTAATAGTAAAAATTAAAAAAAAAGTTAATTGTTAAGAACATTGGAATGTAAAATATGCATTTTGTGCATTGTGTTTTGGGTAATTGCGCATGAAAACGTAATAATCTTAAGGCTCATTTTTTAAATGTTACATATAAAATATAATAAAAATTCTATAAATTATTAAAAAATTATTATACATACTGTAAAATATTTTAAATTATCCTTATATTATATCTTTATATTTTACAGTATTTTTATTATTTTATACTAACATCTGAGACCTCATATATTTGAGCACTTAGAACTTTTTAATACAATATTTTTTATAAAAATATTTATCAGAATGTTTTAATATGAGTGTAACTGGTTTTTTTTATGCTTTTTGTGCCACTTTTTGCCTTGTGTAACAGTTAACCAGAGCTCTGAAGTCATGCTAACCTGACACACGTTAAATTTGATTGTGCTCAAGTGAACATGTTTACTTTCAACTCATAATACTCAGGCTATTTTTGATGCCTGCAAAGAGCCACAAAATACCCTTTATTTCTCACGTTTAACAATTACTGTGCCACTTGTAAACTAGCCCTTTAACTGGTAGTTTAAATATAGATTGGTTCTTGCAAGTAAATTACATTAGGAACAATAATTTTTATAATATATATATATAGTCCCACAGAGAGCACTCGCCGGGAGTATTCACCTCAACTTGCTTGTTTTGTTATAGTACATATATATAGATTATAATAAAACAAGCAAGTTGAAGAGAATACTCCCGGCGAGTGCTCTCTGTGGGACCATATATATTTAAATATTTTGGGAAGCACCCTGGACTTAAATCCTGGAACAATGATTTTATTCTTGCTAAAGATTTTCATAATAATAGTATTTCATCACTCTTTAAATAATCAGTGATACAATTATATAAAAGAAGAAAAGACACAATAATATATATATATATATGTATATATATATATATATATATATATATATATATATATATATACAAGCTCCCCTTCCTCAGACCCAACAGAACAGTGTAGACTAACAAACTTTTAAAGCCCATAAGCCCCTCCACAAGTATAAATTTCACCCAAACCAATCACCATGCTAACCCAATGAAAATATATGAAACTCCAAAAGAAAGGGTGCTCCAGCCTTTGCAGTTTAAAGTAAAATGACCTTTATTGTGCCATGGTCCACAAATCAAACAACGTTTCAGACCTACATTAGGTCTTTAGTCATGTCAGACATGACTAAGGACCTAATGTAGGTCTGAAACATTGCGGCTGCTTCCTGGCTCCTGTGCCTAATTGCTTTGGCTGCTGTTACCTACCTTTTGCCAATGAAAATATATAGCAGTTTAAAAAATGTATAAATATTTATCAATACATTGGTATAATCATGAAATGATGTAAGAAAATAGTGACTTAATAAAAGGACCAGGCAGAGTTACATAATCAACAAGTACATAATAAAAATACAATGCCATCACACTTACTCTGAATTTTAAATGAGTAATATATTTTATTTTTAATTTCTAAATTGACTTCAATCTGTTGGCCCCCTGCATTATGTAACAGCCATTAGCCAATCACAGACAAGTATAAATATACACTGTGAACTCTTGCACATGCTCATTAGGAGCTGGTGCCTTAGTAGGTGTGCATATAAAAAGACTGTGCAAAAATTGATAATATAAGTCAATTGGAGAGTCTCTTAAAACGGTATGCTCTATCTGAATCAAAAAGTTTAATTTTGACTATAGTGTCCCTTTAACAAAGTTGGTTTTATTGCTCTCAGAAACTTGTTTTTTCTTCTTGCTGTCTAATACAATGTGTTACTTTTTTATTTTTTATTTGAGTATATCCTATGGAGAAAATGTACTAACGTCCAAAAATAAATCACCAGTTATTATGGCCAGGAAAAAAATGTAGATAGAAAAATTAAGGTAATTTGGATCTGCAAACAGAAAAGGCATGGAACTGATTAAGCAACTGAATGGCTTACTCCAAAATGTGATCTATTATAACTTAGGGGTAAAATTTACCATCCCAGCAGGCAGACAGGTTCACAAGTATCGGACCTGTCCACCTGCAGTTGTGACTTGTAAAGTTTTATCGCATTTGCATATGCAGTTTAATAAATCTGCCCCTTAGTATAAAAATAACAGGGGAGTGGGGGAGGAGCCTGCTGCATGCGTGAGGATGGCAGCAGAGAACTGAAGCTCCGTAAAAAACTCTCCCTGATGGAATGAAGATTTGCTAAAATGCTTTAATGCGTTACAAGAAGCTAATATTGTATTCCCCCTTCTCTCTGTAAAATAACCCTTCTCTCCAATAGTAAGAAACTGGACTTAGAAAACAAATACCTTTACCTGAGGAAAAGCCGAGTTGGCGTGTGACGTCAGAGGACTCAGGTAACAGAGAAGGCAAGCTGCAGCGCAAGAACTCGAGCGGCCCCCGTAGATTATACCCTGGGAATTGTTGCAACAAAACAACGGTACAGAAATCGGATCCCTGGGAGGACGACAGAGGTGCAGAGAAGCCCCAGGACGATAGGAGGAAAGGACACAGATACTCAGGAGAGTTCACTTACCCAATACTTTGACGAATAACCGAGAGGCGCCCGCCCGGAGACAAAGTGGGTTTACGTAAACAAGCAGACCTGCTGCGTTAAAAATCTAATCGGACTTACAAAGTACCTGAACTGGGAAGAAGCCGGTGAGGTGGGTGACGTCAGGGATCCCCAGAAGAAGAGAAGTCAAGCGGCACATCAAGAACGCGGGCCGTGATTACAAAACTGCAACGGGGAGCCGGAACCTACCTATAAGACTAGAAACCTCTCGGAGGACAAGGGCTAATAAACAGCACTCGATACGTGAGCCAAGAATTTGAAGCTGGACCCTATCCTCCTTGAGGAGAGATAGAAGGACCAGGTAAATTTTAATATATACCCTAGGGGACATCTGACTATTGGGGCTGCACAATAGAGAATGTTAGTGGAAGCACTAACAACAAAGACTAAAATTTTGCAATAAAAAGAAAAGGAGAGAAGGGAGAGAGTGAATAAAGATAACGTTTAAAGGGGGATATAAAGTGTAAACTGTGAACAGTGAACTAAACAGAACATAACACTTAAAAACGATAGTGCCCAGGTGTGGTGGGGCAAGGAATAACGAATATATATAAATCCCTCTTAGAGCGCTTTAAAAGGATTTTTAACCTACCCCTAAAGGTTTGGCCTGTAATAAAAATCTTCCATTAAAAAGGAAGAGGAAAAAAAGGAGAAAAAGAAGAAAAAGAAAGGGGAAAAGGAAGGAAAGGAAAAGGAAAGGAAAAGAAAAGAAGCAAAGAGAGAAAGGGAAATAAAAGGAAGAAAAAAGGGAAGGAAAGAGTAAAAAAAAAAAAAAAAAAAAAAAAAAAAAAAGGGCTCTAGAGGGATGGCAGCAGCAAGAAAAGCGGCTAAGACAGATAAGATAAACAAAAATAATAAATCTCCAAGTATGAAAGACAACCCTTTCTTCCAAAATCTGAGTATGGAGAGCCAGAATACCCCCAAAAACATAGGGGCAAAAGAGATGGATAATTCAGCAATTAAGGATATCCAAATTAATATTGAAGAGATAAGAAAATTAGCTACTAAAGAAGATATTGTTTCTATAAAAGAATGTATAGTGGCAGAAATTTCAGATTTGAAAAAAGATCTGAAGGATGTGGGCCAAAGGGTTAATTCACTAGAAGAGCAACAGGAAGAGATAGAGAAAAAACTCTCCCAGGCGAATGAAAGAATAACAGCTCAATCACATGCTATGTACGATATTCAAAATAAACTCGCAGACCTAGAAGACAGGTCCAGAAGGGAAAATCTGAGAATTAAGGGCATACCTGAAGAGATTAAAATAGATGAGCTCAAGATTTTTACACAAAAATGTTTCAGTTCCCTAGACTTGACTCTACAGAGTAAAGAAATAAATATAGTCAGAATCCATAGATTAGCAAGCCAGGGCACATCAGAGAGACCAAGAGATGTGATATTAAAATTACAAGATTTTGAAATAAAACAGCACATATTAAGAATTGCAAAAAAAGAGCATGTCCTTAAATTTCAACAATGGGATCTCCAAATCTTTGCAGACCTGAGCCTGTCAACAACGAATAAGAGAAGAGAACTCAGATTTCTTACTAGACCTCTACAAGAAATGGGCATTAGATACAAGTGGACATACCCTTTTGGCTTACTCATTACATATAATGGGAATAATTTATTTTATAAAAGAAAAGAAGATATCCACTAAATTATTGCTAAATTACATTTACAACTGGAGATACCTGAAGATTTCATAGAGTCTACATATGAGGAGAGAAGACAAAAGCAACTTATGAGTAAGGAACAAAATAAGAATCATTGGGAGGAGATTAGAAGAAAGAAGAAAGATTTTAACATAGTAACATAGTAGATAAGGTTGAAAAAAAGACTGAAGTCCATCGAGTTCAACCTATACAAATCTAAAATACTTACAAAAAGCTCCAGTTAAGCTTAAATAACCCCATTAAAATGTGACCCATTTAATACTAGCAATCATATCCATGAATTTTGTTAGTATACAGAAACTTATCCAGACTATTTTTAAATGTATCTATGGTATTGGCATTCACTACCTCCTTTGGTAATGAGTTCCACAATTTTATTGCTCTCACAGTGAAAAAACGTTTCCGTTGCAGGAGATTAAATCTCCTTTCCTCCAACCTTAAATTATGACCTCTTGTCAGAAACAATTTTCCAAGACAAAATCCTACACAAGTACTTACAACATAAGCATAGAAGAACCAACCTGGAAGAAAGACTGACTAGTTTCACTGTTTTGCATTTTCATTATGAGGATAAGATCCTTATGAGATTATAGATAGGGATTTATTTTTATTTTTTTTTGTACAAATATTTTTTCTGTACAAATATTTTTCCCTGTTTTTTTGGTACAAATATTTTTTCCCTATAAATATTTTTATTATTATTTATTATATATATTTTTTTTTTGTACAAATATTTTTTCTGTACAAATATTTTTCCCTGTTTTTTCTGCAACAAATTCTTTTTTTTTTTTTTTTTTTTTCTCTCTCTCCCTTTTCACAATATCAGACACATATTAATACAGAAGATAAGACCTTCCTTAAACACTTTTTTTTTTTTTTCCCCTAGCACCACATTCACCCTTACTCATTTATTATTCTGTAAAAGAGCACAAGAGCACCTCTTCGTTTGCACATTAGCACATTTTACATTCAGATTTAGATACATTTCACTTTGGAAGATAAAATCTTTCAAATTATATATATTTTTTTTTTCTCCCCCTTCTTCCCTTTCCTTCACATCACTAGACATACACCAATCCAGAAGGCAAGACCTTCCTTAAGGATGTTTTTTTTTAACACAATACTCACTTTTATTTACTCACTGTTTTTTATAGAGCACAAGGACACCTCTCTGTTGGTTTAATAGCACATGCTACACTTGGTTTTAGGTACACTTCACTTCGGAAGAAAAGAATTTCCCAAAATTAGTATTTTTTAATTTTATTTTATTTATTTATTTTTTCTTTTCTCTTCCCTGTCTATAAGAGACAAGGTAATAATTCCGTCAGGGAGGAATGACTAGCCCTGATTCCTAAACTCTGTCGTTATGTTTCTTGTGTTTTTATTTATTTATTTTTGTTTTTTCTTTTTTTTAATATTATTTAAATTAAAAATTAGATTGATTTTGCTAGAGTTTAAAAGAATCACCTGTGATTTAAAATATATAATGTTTTCGGTGGGGGGGATGTGGAGGAGTTACGTGGATACTCTTATGGGGAGTCTTTAAATGACTGACATACAATTGATTTCTATAAATGCCAAAGGGCTAAATACTCCCCAGAAGAGATCCATGGCACTGAGGGAGATGGAGAAGTTGAAAGGGGATATTTTATTATTTCAAGAAACTCATTTTAGAAGAAATAAAGAACCTAAGTTTGGTAATGAAAAATATAATATATGTTATTCGGCGTCGGACAGGACCAGGAGGAATGGAGTCTGCATTCTAGTACATAAGAGATTGAACTTATAATTAAAAGAACAATTAAAAGATAAAGAGGGAAGATATATAGGAATAAAAGGGAACCTACAAGGGGAACCTGTGACTATCTTTAATTTATATGCCCCGAACACGAAACAGAATATATTCTTTAAGAGGATTCTTAATCTTATTTTGGACTTTCAAGAAGGGACTATAATAGCGGGGGGAGATTTTAATGTAACATTAGACCCAAATTTAGATAATTCAAAGAAAAGATCCTCTACGCCAAAATATATAATAAGACAAGTTAATAAAAGTTTAGAACAACTCGCCCTACAAGATGTATGGAGACTATTCCATCCGGATCAAAGAGATTATACTTTCTTCTCCCACCCCCACACATCTTATTCTAGATTAGATTATTTCTGTATGGACCTTAATGGATTAATCAAAATAATGGAAATAGAAATCCTTCCGATGACGTGGTCAGACCACGCTCCGGTAAGCCTGAAGCTAAACTGGGGATTTAAGGAAGACAAGCAACATAATTGGAGATTAGATGATACTATATTAAAAAAACAAGAAGATAGGGATAAAATTGCTGGAATATTGACAGAATATTTTGAGATTAACAATATAGATGATATTTTACCATCAATACTCTGGGATGCACATAAATGTGTTATTCATGGAGAACTAATTAAACTTAGCAGTACTCAAAGAAAGATAAGAGAAAGACAGTTTCGAGAAACGATGGTTAGAATAGGTATACTGGAGAAAAACCACAAACAAGACCCAGAAAATAAAAATATCTTAGAGGACTTGAGGAAAGAAAGAGGGTCCATACAGGAATACTGGTCGAGTATTAATAAAAGAAAAGCAATATGGCTAAAACGTAAATATTATACAGAGGGGGATAAAAATGGTAGACTATTAGCTAGAGCTATTAAGAAAAAAGAAATAAGTAGGGGGATTTATAAAATAAAAAATGAGACCAACAAATTATGTAAGAACCAGAAAGAGATTAATACTCAATTTGTAAACTTTTACCAAACCCTATATAATCTAGATAATCAAAGAAGCAGGGACATAGATTGGAAAGTTTACACAAATAATCTCAGTCTAATTAAGGTAACAGAAGAAGAAAACCAAAAACTAGAACAGCCAATAAGTCTCCAAGAAATATGGGAAACTATAGAGGGATTAACAGAAGGGAAAGCACCAGGCCCCGATGGGTTCTCGGCACTATATTATAAAAACTTTAAAGACATTCTAGCCCCATTTCTATGGAATCTATTTACTTCAATAGATAAGGGGAAGAAATTTTCCATAGAAATGCAAGAGGCGAGTATCAGTATGATCCCCAAGTCAGACAAGAATAAGGAAGATGTGAAAAACTTTAGACCGATTTCATTATTAAATCTGGATCTAAAAATTTATGCTAAGGTTATGGCCAAACGGTTAAAACATATCCTAGAACGTATAATACATTTAGACCAAGTAGGATTCGTACAGAATAGGGAAGCGAGAGATAATATCATTAAAAATATACACTTATTAGAATATGCCCGAATAAATAAAATCCAATCTGCGTTTATCTCGGTGGACGCCCAAAAAGCGTTCGACCGGGTCAAATGGTCTTTTCTGGAAGATACATTAAAATTGTTTGACTTTAATCAGATAACGATTAAAAGAATAATGGCACTATATTCTGACCCTACAGCAAGGATAAAAATAAATGGGAGATCCTCTGATAGCTTTAAAATACGAAATGGGACAAGACAAGGGTGCCCACTATCGCCAACTTTATTCACACTGACTATAGAAATTCTTGCAGCTCGAATCAGACAAAATTTATATATTAAAGGAATTACCATAGGAAATACGGAGTATAAAACTTCTTTATTTGCAGATGATATCCTCCTGTCCATGACCGAACCGGAAACTTCGATGACAGCTCTCTTGGAAGAACTGAAGGTATTTGGATCATTATCTAATTTTTTAGTAAATGTGAATAAGTCAGAAATAATGAGTGTGGGAATGAATGAGAAGATACAAGATAATATAATTAGGGGGATACCCTTTAAAAAAACCCAGGTACTCAAATACTTAGGTATATATTTGTCTGAATCAATAAGTAAAATATATGACCTTAACTATGGAAATTTTAAAAAAATCATTGTAAATGAGTTACTGTCATGGTACCCCAAAAAGATTTCATGGATAGGGAGGATAAATATCATCCAGATGAATATCTTACCAAGATTATTATACTTATTACAGGCGCTCCCCATACACCTCCCAAATAGCTATATGGAAGAATTCCAAAAAATGATTAATAATTATGTTTGGGGTAAAACCCACCCGAGAATAGGGATAACCACTATGCATAAGAAAAGACAAGCAGGAGGTATGGGATTACCCAATTTAGGAATGTATAGACAAGCATCTATGTTACAAAGAGTAATAGAGTGGCATACCAAAAAGGATATGAAATTATGGGTGAAAATAGAAACAGATCTTCTAAATAGCAGAGAAATATGCAACCAATGTTGGATAAATCCTAAAGAGAGATCTATACATATAGAGAAATATAGTATTCTAGAAGAAAATTTTAAGATATGGGACAAATTGATTAGGAAAAAAGAGGGAATATCCTCTATCCCATCTCCATTATTATCTTTAATTGATAATAAAGCATTCCAGGAGGGACTATTTAAAGGAGACAAAAAAGAAAATAAATACCGAATAGTAGATATATTAGAAAAGGGGAAACTAATGTCTCAGAATAATCTACAGGCAAAGGGAATGGAGGGACTTAATAAGTGGTATACATACTTCCAAGCATATCATTACCTCTTAACTTTTAAAGAAAAGGATAAGATAATCAGACCCTTAACAAAATTAGAGAACTTATGCAATTCAAAAATGAATATAAAACACATTCTCTCTAAAGCATATAATATCTTACAAAATAATTTAGATCTTCCCCCTCCATATACTAAAAACTGGCAAATGGAATTAAATATGGATATTAACGCTAAGACCTGGATAAAGATTTTTCATAGTACTGCTAAGTCCTCCATATCAGCTAGAATACTTGAACAAAATTTAAAGATCTTAACTAGATGGTATCTTACCCCTACTAGAATCAAGAAAATTTATCCACACACTCAAGAGAGCTGTTGGAGATTATGTGGAGACAGAGGCTCATTATCCCATATTATGTGGTTCTGTCCAAAAATTAAACCTTTCTGGGCCAAACTTCTACAATCAGTAGATATTAAGGAAGATAAGAAAAAACTAAATAATTTCCTGACAGCAATTTTGAATAACTTGGACTTTAAAAGCAACTCACCTAGAAGATACTTATATCAAATTATGCTTAATAGCGCAAAGAGTTTAATTATAAGTAAATGGAAAACAGTAGAAATTCCCACAAAAGAAGAATGGGTTAGAAAAGTTAGTGAAAATTTATTAAATGAGGAATTCTTTTATTTTGGTATAAACAAATATGAGATCCCTACAGAAGCAAAGTCTATATGGGGAAAAATAATAAGGGATTCTCCATCTCCCTCAGATGAAGAAGGGGTAAGGGAGGGAGAATAAAGTGGAAGAATTTGCATGTATTTATACTTTTTTCCACCACCGTAGAGAAAGAGAAAAAAAAAATCGGTAATAAGTAAGGTGATTTATGATTAATATGCAAGTATGGTTACTCTATGCACTGATTATGATGTGCTGTGTTTAATTTTTTTTCATATTTTTTATTTGATGTATATGTTCTGTTTTTTTCTGGAAAAAAAAAAAAATAACAGGGGAAGTTAAACAATTTGCACATAGAGTTTCAGAGGCAGAATAAAGAATCTCAGATATAAAAGACAGGGAGCAAGAAAAATATATTAATTTTAGGTAGTCAAATTTTAAGTAGAGAATCTTAAACAGAAATTGGAGGATTTGGAAAACTGTTCTAGATGGTTTTCTTTTAGAATAATTGATATCTCTTAGGGAACAGTAGCTAAAGAGTTAGGAACATTTGTGTCAGAGCAATAACCATTGCTAGAAATTCCAGAGGAAAGGGCACATTGTGTAGGCCTAAATAAACACATTTTAAATGGATTCAAGGCCAATAATTTCTAAATTTTTGAATAATCATTATAAAAACAAGATTTTGCAGGCATTAGGGACAAATAGGGATATTTACTTCAACAGAAAGAAAATAATTAATTTTCAAGATTTTTCTGCTGAAACTTCTTGTGCAATGCCGCCTTATGCTCAGGTGCAACTGATTGTGCAAGACCAGGGATTATCAATCACCTCAAATGAGCAATCAATCTCGCCACTTCTGAGGTGGCAGAGAGGGAAAAGAACAGTTTTTGCTTCTTAAATATATGGCAGCAGCCTTACTTATGTGAACCTGCTCCACATAGGCAAAAAAAAACTTGATAAAATCTAGCCCATAATACCAATATATACAAAATGAATGCAATAATGTTGAACAGCAATTGTAGTTTATGTATCTAAATTATCTATTCAAAAGAAGGAATAAATATATTTTTTTCCCCGCCCCGTGCCATCGTATTACGAGTTGAAAGTAAAAAGTTATTTCTCTCGGGTTAACCCGATGCGTGCAAACAGCTTACTTGTAGAGCAATTAGAATATTGTGCTCGCGATAATGTAATCCTCGTAGAAGTCAATGAAGCAAAAAAATGGAAAAACACCCTACTCGTGTGCTAACTCAAACTGTGTTCTTCACATAGAAGAATGTTCTATTTATTCATAATTAGATATTTCTACATATATATGATGGTCTATAGAAAATGGAGAAGGCGCCAATATCTGATGGCATTTTTGTACTATATATATATCTATACCTATATAGATGATTATATATAGGTATATATATATATATATATATATATATATATATATATATATACACAGAGAGAAGCACACTCACAGGAACGAACAACCGGCTCAATACCATTGTTAGCCTGTTCTATGGTGATTCACCACCTGTGTGCAGCTTCTTTTAGCCCAGAAATGCTTTTCACAGAGTAGAACTTTCCTGTAGCATATCAGTCTGATCCCGCCTATTAAGGTCAGTCCAGCACTTTATCCAGGCAGTGAAAGGTCTTCATCCAGGTGGCTCCATCTTCATCCATCACAGGTCCATCTTCTGTCTTCTTAGCGGAGGCACAAAGCTAGAGTGGTCATCGGATGCGAATCAGTCGGCGGAGCGGAGATGATCTGCAACGCGGAGGTCCTCTTCATGCAATCATCTGCTGCACACTGAAGATTGAATTTACTGTGTAGTAAAAAGAAAAAGGGATTTGCCATACTTTTACAAAAACTACTTAATTCTAGGAATCTTTCACTATATTTATATAAGGAAGAGGTGTATTTTATTTTAAGTACTGATGTAAAGGGCCAATTGTTTATAATTTGTAATATGTATGCTTTTAGTCAAAAATTCAAAACAAATTTCTGGTTAAATGTGGGCAAGATTAATTATTGGTGTTCAATAGATAGATATCATCCCAAAAAGAAATAAAGAAAAATAAGTAATTTAATAAAACGACCTTAGACTTTTTAAATCTGTATTAAAGATGCGGTAAAATTGCTAAAGCTAAATTCCTATAGCAGTGGTATAAATACACTAATCCCTTTTGTAGTGCTTTAAAGCTAGACAAAACATATAACAGTTACTCTTGGGCTAAAGGAAAAATATCAAATTTGTTAAAAGTAAAAAAACAAATAAAAAAATAATACATTTAATTCAACAGTTTTTTTTCATACAGACAAATTAAAGCTACAAATTCATAATAAAAACAATTGAATGACACATAAAGGATACATAAGAATACAATGTTTTTATTTATAACTTTTATATATTTGTAACTTTTATTGTGTTTATTATGTTTTCTTATGTATCCTTTATGTATCATTCAATTGTGTTTATTATGAATTTGTAACTTTTTTTTTGTCTGGATGAACAAACTGTTGAATTAAATGTATTAAGTTTTTTATACTTTTAACACCTTTGATTTATTTCCTTTAGCCCAATAGGGGCGTGGTGGTAAACAGTTTACTCATAAGAGTAGCTTTTTAAATCTGTGCTATCCCAACGCTTTCGACAATGTAAGAAGCAGTAATAACCAAACTCCTACTTCTTACATTCTTCACTACCACTGAAATGACGTATTGAAATCAGCCCGATCTCGCTCACTTGCTCAGGGTGATTGACAGGCCCTTCTCTTGTGTGATTGGTCGCGTGAGAGAAGGAGCCAGCATTACACAATCAAGCGAGTGTGTAATGATACATCAGGGAAGCAGGTTTACAGGGACTGCTGCCCATGTGATGCAAAGCCAGATGGAAAGATTCTTAAGGTGAGAATCTTGTCAGCACGGCCCATAGTACATGGGGCCTATAGTCTTGACTATAAAAAGCAAAACGTTTATATTACCTAGATACCCAAGTATATAAAAGACAAATGGGATAAATATTTTCTGTATAATGTGTGTTAGAGGGAGAATATTGAGATCAATTATAAACTACCATGTATATAATTGGATAAGCCAGATAAATTAAATCCACCTATCACTGAGTAAAATCATTAAATTACCATTGTAAAATAAAGCTTTAGGTCCAGATTTTCTTCTGGCAAAGTATTATAAAATGATCACAAGGCACTAAAGAACACAGGCACTATAAGGTGTGCTCAAGAAAAAAAAAGGGAGTACGAAACATATTAGACTCTCTATTCCTGGACGCTATACCATGTCTGTATGAAGTTTTTATGATTTTTTTCAACAAATATTTTTGTATTTTTTACCTCAGCACGCCTTGTAGTGCCTGCATTCATTTTTGCCTTGTGATTTATTGTGCAGCTTGATCTGCCGGTGCTACAGCACTTTGGTCCACAGAGAGGAGAGGGAGGGTTTTGTATGTGAGACCCGTTCACACTTCTGGGATCCAGAGCTGGAGGAAGCTTTGAGCAAGGGTTATTACACTGCATATTTTAAAATTATGTTAAATATAGAAAGACTAATTCTAATGGATTTGTTTAATAGATATATGCAAGAAAAAAAATTGCCATAAGTTAATTTTAGTGTATCTTTAATTATCCTACTTTTAAAACCAGAGAGGGATCCATAAAATAAGGATTAATTTCACCCAATTTCATTATTAAGAGTATTATATTCTAAAAAAAATTCTTGCCAAGAGACCTCAATCCATGATTTGAGATTAAGTGCATCAAGATTAAACAGGGTTTATGAAAAGTAGCCATCTACAAAAAAAGGAAGTTTTTTGTTAATAGTTAATTCTAATGATAAAAAAAACACTTGGGATGAATATTAAGGAATAAAAGCAATATTATTTGTTGACTTGCAGAAAAGCATTTGACTGTAGTGTAGGGACCATCTGTTTCAGCAATGGAAAATTCGGTATTGTTGATAATATTTTGACTTTGACTAAAACTTTACATTTTAATCCAAATACATACTTAATAATAAATCAAATTAAATCCACAATATTTTCACTTTTTAGAGGAAGAAGATATGGTTGTTCTCTTTTACCCTTATTACTAAACATAGGCCTAGATTTGGAGTTTGGCGGTAGATGGGCTGTTAACGCTCCGCTGGCTTTTTTCTGGCCGCACCATAAAATTAACTCTGGTATCGAGAGTTCAAAAAAATGCTGCGTTAGGCTCCAAAAAAGGAGCGTAGAGCATTTTTACCGCAAATGCAACTCTCGATACCAGAGTTGCTTACGGACGCGGCCAGCCTCAAAAACGTGCTCGTGCACGATTCTCCCATAGGAAACAATGGGGCTGTTTGAGCTGAAAAAAAACCTAACACCTGCAAAAAAGCAGCGTTCAGCTCCTAACGCAGCCCCATTGTTTCCTATGGGGAAACACTTCCTACGTCTGCACCTAACACTCTAACATGTACCCCGAGTCTAAACACCCCTACCCTTACACTTATTAACCCCATAATCTGCCGCCCCCGCTATCGCTGACCCCTGCATTATATTATTAACCCCTAATCTTCCGCTCCGTAAACCGCCGCAACTTACATTATCCCTATGTACCCCTAATCTGCTGCCCCTAACACCGCCGACCCCTATATTATATTTATTAACCCCTAATCTGCCCCCCTCAACGTCGCCGACACCTGCCTATACTTATTAACCCCTAATCTGCCGAGCGGACCTGAGCGCTACTATAATAAAGTAATTAACCCCTAATCCGCCTCACTAACCCTATCATAAATAGTATTAACCCCTAATCTGCCCTCCCTAACATCGCCGACACCTACCGTCAATTATTAACCCCTAATCTGACGACCGGAGCTCATCGCTACTATAATAAATGGATTAACCCCTAAAGCTAAGTCTAACCCTAACACTAACACCCCCCTAACTTAAATATAATTTAAATCTAACGAAATTAATTAACTCTTATTAAATAAATTATTCCTATTTAAAGCTAAATACTTACCTGTAAAATACATCCTAATATAGCTACAATATAAATTATAATTATATTGTAGCTATTTTAGGATTAATATTTATTTTACAGGCAACTTTGTAATTATTTTAACCAGGTACAATAGCTATTAAATAGTTAAGAACTATTTAATAGTTACCTAGTTAAAATAATAACAAATTTACCTGTAAAATAAATCCTAACCTAAGTTATAATTAAACCTAACACTACCCTATCAATAAATTAATAAAATAAACTACATACAATTACCTACAATTAACCTAACACTACACTATCAATAAATAAATTAAATACAATTTCTACAAATAACTACAATTACATAAACTAACTAAAGTACAAAAAATAAAAAAGTACTAAGTTACAAAAAATAAAAAAATATTTACCAACATTAGAAAAATATTACAACAATTTTAAACTAATTACACCTACTCTAAGCCCCCTAATAAAATAACAAAGACCCCCAAAATAAAAAATTCCCTACCCTATTCTAAATTAATAAATGTAAAAGCTCTTTTACCTTACCAGCCCTGAACAGGGCCCTTTGCGGGGCATGCCCCAAGAAAATCAGCTCTTTTGCCTGTAAAAAAAAACATACAATACCCCCCCCCCAACATTACAACCCACCACCCACATACCCCTAATCTAACCCAAACCCCCCTTAAATAAACCTAACACTAAGCCCCTGAAGATCTTCCTACCTTGTCTTCACCATCCAGGTATCACCGATCCGTCCTGGCATCCGGTGCTGAAGAGGTCCAGAAGAGGCTCCAAAGTCTTCCTCCTATCCGGCAAGAAGAGGACATCCGGACCGGCAAACATCTTCTCCAAGCGGCATCTTCGATCTTCTTCCATCCGGTGCGGAGCGGGTCCATCTTGAAGCAGCCGACGCGGATCCATCCTCTTCTTCCGTTGTCTCCCGACGAATGACGGTTCCTTTAAGGGACGTCATCCAAGATGGCGTCCCTCGAATTCCGATTGGCTGATAGGATTCTATCAGCCAATTGGAATTAAGGTAGAAATATTCTCATTGGCTGATGGAATCAGCCAATCAGAATCAAGTTCAATCCGATTGGCTGATCCAATCAGCCAATCAGATTGAGCTCGCATTCTATTGGCTGATCGGAACAGCCAATAGAATGTTGGGGGGGGGGTATAAAATGTATCAAGGTTTAGTAAGCAAATTTGCTTACTAAACCTTGATACATTTTATATCTCTTTACTAGCTGAGGTATCGTTGGTGGATAGGACAGGTACATTGAGCGGTCACTGATCACAGGTGAGCCGTCTCTGCATGTGTAATTCCTGCCCCAGGACCCACAGAAAACGAACCCAGAGTGCTTTTTAAAGGTCTATCATTCATAGGCTGAAATATTGCACAACGGCACTTTACTATTTGGAAATCTGAACTGAACTTTAACCCGGAACTTGATCCCTCTGGAACCATTTCCACACGCTGGATACCTGCTGCGGAGGACGGACAGACACTGGCTAAGAACAGGCTAAAAAAACGGAGGAAAGCCATACAGAAAGAAGATAAAGTTACTTCTCACATCACTCCGTTTTTACCCGGTCTTTGAATTGACACACTGGTAACATTACCTCCTAAGGAGATCACACTGGTAAACATTATCACCCACGGATCAGCTCCATTTTGGGAATACTGATATCAAACACTTTTTAATAGACTTTGTAGTTATTTTATATGTTTTTGTCATATAGGCTGCCAATAATTCTGGTTAGTCATACATGCTGCTAATAATTCTGTTTAGTCATATATGCTGCTAATAACTTTGTTTATTTGAGAATCTCAGATAGTCACTCTCATTGCAGTCTTTTAGATACACTCATTTTTTTTACCTGATGCCGGCATCTTTTATAGGAGTTATCTGTTAGAATTTATGTTAGAATTTATTTTATATTGTTATAATAAATATTGATTTATTTGTACATATATATCCAATCCTCCTTTTTTTGGCTACTTAGATACGCTAATTTTAATTCGATTTTTTTATGTTTATTTATACAAGTAATGTACTATCTCATTAGAGTTTTTTAGATATTTGGCTCTCAGCTATTCGTTAGCGCTATCCCTCCCCCACACTTTCTTTTTGTAATAGATGAACTTGGGCCTTGGAAAAAGCTTACAGTCTTAAGATACTTTTACATATTTGGTCATAAAGATTTTAGCTTCCCCAGATGGATGATATGATTTGAACCAGTTGATTAAAAGTTTTGATATGGAATGGGAGTAATCTTCACTAAGATATTTATTCTTTTTATTAATGGTCAGCCAGATTACGAGTTTTGCGTTAGAAGCTGTGCGGTGCTAACGATCAGTTTTTTCTCACCGCTCACTTACCTGCAGCGCTGGTATTACAGGTTTTTACAAACCCGGTGTTAAAAGGCAAGAAGTGAGCATTGAGTAAAATTGTGCTCCTTACCGCACTTCAATACCAGCGCTGCTTAAGTCAGTGGTGACTTGAGCTGGTCGTATGTGCTAATGCACGATTTCCCCATAGGAATCAACGGGGAGAGCCGGCTGAGAAAAAGTCTAACACCTGCCAAAAAGCAGCGTAAAGCTCCTTAACGCAGCCCCATTGATTCCTATGGGGAAATAAAACCCTAACATGAACCCCGAGTCTAAACACCCCTAATCTTACACTTATTAACCCCTAATATGCCACCCCCGACATTGCTGACACCTACATTATACTTATTAACCCCTAATCTACCGCTCCGGACATTGCCGCCACTATAATAAACATATTAACCCCTAAACCGCTGCACTCCCGCCTCACAAACATTAGTTAAATATTATTAACCCCTAATCTGCCGTCCTTAACATCGCCGCCACCTACCTACATTTATTAACCCCTAATCTGCTGCCCCAACATCGCTGCCACTATACTAAATGTATTAACCCCTAAACCTAAGTCTAACCATAACACCCCCTAACTTAAATATAATTACAATAATCTAAATAAAAATTTATATCATTACCTAAATAATTCCTATTTAAAACTAAATACTTACCTGCAAAATAAACCCTAAGCTAACTACAATATAACTAATAGTTACATTGTATCTAGCTTAGGGTTTATTTTTATTTTACAGGCAAGTTTGTATTTATTTGAACTAGGTAGAATAGTTACTAAATAGTTAATAACTATTTACTAACTACGTAGCTAAAATAAATACAAAATGACCTGTAAAATAAAACCTAACCTAAGTTACACTAACACCTAACACTACACTAAAATTAAATAAATGACCTAAATTAAATACAATTAAATAAATTAAATACAATTAGCTAAAGTACAAACCCCCCCCCACTAAATTACAGAAAATAATAAACAAATTACAAGATATTTAAACTAATTAAACCTAATCTAATAGCCCTATCAAAATAAAAAAGTCTCCCCAAAATAAAAAAAAAACCTAGCCTAATATAAACTACCAATAGCCCTTAAAAGGGCCTTTTGAGGGGCATTGCCCCAAAGAAATCAGCTCTTTTACCTGTAAAAAAAAAATACAAACATCCCCAACAGTAAAACCCACCACCCACGCAACCAACCCCCCAAATAAAAACCTAAATAAAAAAACCTAAGCTCCCCATTGCCTTGAAAAGGGCATTTGAATGGGCATTGCCCTTAAAAGGGCAGTTAGCTCTTTTGCGGCCCAAAGCCCTAACCTATGAATAAAACCCACCCAATACACCCTTAAAAAAACCTAACGCTATCCCCCTGAAGATCGACTTACTGTTCTGAAGACCGGACATCCATCCTCAAGGAAGCGGAAGAAGTCTTCATCCAACTGGGCCGAAGTCCTCAACGAAGCCGGGAGAAGTCTTCATCCAAGCCGGGCAAAGTGGTCCTCCAGATGGGCAGAAGTCTTCATCCAGACGGCATCTTCTATCTTCATCCA
Organism: Bombina bombina; assembly: GCF_027579735.1. Lineage (NCBI taxonomy): Eukaryota > Metazoa > Chordata > Amphibia > Anura > Bombinatoridae > Bombina > Bombina bombina. The sequence goes on along the minus strand of NC_069502.1, from coordinate 646,926,435 downwards.
TCTGATGCGGAGTGACTCCATCTTCAAGACATCCTCTTCATCCGGAGTCTTCTTACTGAATGACAGTTGCTTTAAATGATGTCATCCAAGATGGCATCCCTTAGATTCCGATTGGCTGATAAAATTCTATCAGCCAATCGGAATTAAGGTAGAAAAAATCCTATTGGCTGAATCCTATTGGCTGATCCAATCAGCCAATAGGATTGAGCTTGCATTCTATAGGCTGTTCCAATCAGCCAATAGAATGTGAGTTCAATCCTATTGGCTGATTGGATCAGCCAATAGGATTGAACTTCAATCCTATTGTCTGATTGCATTAGCCAATAGGATTTTTACTACCTTAATTCCGATTGGCTGATAGAATTCTATCAGCCAATCGGAATTGAAGGGATGCCATCTTGGATGACGTTACTTAAAGGAACCCTCATTGTTGAAGAAGACTCCGGATGAAGAGGATGCTCTGCGTCGGATGTCTTGAAGATGGACCCACTCCGTGCCGGATGGATGAAGATAGAAGATGCTGTCTGGATGAAGACTTCTGCCCGTCTGGAGGACCACTTCTGCCCGTCTGGAGGACCATTTCTGCATGTCTAGAGGACAATTCTGCCGGCTTCGTTGAGGACTTTGGCCCGGTTGGGTGAAGACTTCTCAAGGTAGGGTGATCTTCAAGGGGTTAGTGTTAGGTTTCTTTTAGGGGGGATTGGGTGGGTTTTAGAGTAGGGCTGGTTGTGTGGGTGGTGGGTTTTAATGTTGGGAGGTTTTTATAAAAAAATGTTACAGATAAAAGAGCTGATTACTTTGGGGCAATGCCCTGCAAAAGGCCCTTTTAAGGGCTATTTGTAATTTAGTGTAGGGTAGGGATTTTTTATTTTGGGGGGCTTTTTATTTTGTTAGGGGGATTAGATTAGGTGTCATTAGTTTAAAAATCTTGTACTTTATTTATTATTTTCTGTAATTTAGTTTTTTTTTGTACTTTAGATAATTTTATTTACTTGTAATTATATGTATTTAGTTTAGGGAATTGATTTAATTATAGTGTAGTGTTAGGTGTAATTGTAACTTAGATTAGGTTTTATTTTACAGGTATATTTGTATTTATTTTAACTAGGAAGTTATTAAATAGTTAATAACAATTTAATAACTATTGTACCTAGTTAAAATTAATGCAAAATTGCCTGTAAAATAAAAATAAAACCTAAGATAGATAGAATGTAACTATTAGTTAAATTGTAGCTATCTTACGCCTAGATTTAGAGTTCTGCGGCCAAAGGGGTGCGTTAGCTACGCATGCTTTTTTTCCCCCGCACCTTTTAAATACCGTTGGTATTTAGAGTTCACAGAAGGGCTGCGATAGGCTCCAAAAGGGGAGCATAGAGCATAATTTACCGCCACTGCAACTCTAAATACCAGCGGTGCTTACGGACGCGGCCAGCTTCAAAAACGTGCTCGTGCACGATTCCCCCATAGGAAACAATGGGGCCGTTTGAGCTGAAAAAAAACCTAACACCTGCAAAAAAGCAGCGTTCAGCTCCTAACGCAGCCCCATTGTTTCCTATGGGGAAACACTTCCTATGTCTGCACCTAACACCCTAACATGAACCCCAAGTCTAAACACCCCTAACACTTATTAACCCCTAATATGCCGCCCCCACTATCGCTGACCCCTGCATTACACTTTTAACCCCTAATCTGCCGCTCCGTACACCGCCGCAACCTACATTATCCCTATGTACCCCTAATCTGCTGCCCCTAACACCACCGACCCCTATATTATATTTATTAACCCCTAATCTGCCCCCCCCAACGTCGCCGCCACCTACCTACAATTCAACAACCCTAATCTGCCGACCAGACATCACCGCTACTCTAATAAATGTATTAACCCCTAAAGCTAAGTCTAACTCTTACACTAACACCCCCCTAAGTTAAATATAATTTAAATCTAACAAAATACAATAAATCTTATTAAATAAATTAATCCTATTTAAAGCTAAATACTTACCTGTAAAATAAACCCTTATATAGCTACAATATAAATAATAATTATATTGTAGCTATTTTAGGATTAATATTTATTTTACAGGCAACTTTGTATTTATTTTAACTAGGTACAATAGCTATTAAATAGTTAATAACTATTTAATAGCTACCTAGTTAAAAGAATTACAAAAGTACCTGTAAAATAAATCCTAACCTAAGTTACAATTAAACCTAACACAACCCTATCAATAAATTAATTAAATAAACTACCTACAATTATCTACAATTAAACCTAACACAACACTATCAATAAATAAATCAATACAAATACCTACAAATAAATACAAATAAATACACTAACTAAAGTACAAAAAATAAAAAAAGAACTAAGTTACAAAAAATAAAAAAAGAACTAAGTTACAAAAAATAAAAAAATAATTTACAAACATTATAAAAATATTACAACAATTTTAAGCTAATTACACCTACTCTAAGCCCCCTAATAAAATAACAAAGCCCCCCCAAATAAAAAATGCCCTACCCTATTCTAAAATAAAAATTGAAAAGCTCTTTTACCTTACCAGCCCTTAAAAGGGCCTTTTGCGGGGCATGCCCCAAAGAATTCTGCTCTTTTGCCTGTAAAAAAAACATACAATACCCCCCAAACATTACAACCCACCACCCACATACCCCTAATCTAACCCAAACCCCCCTTAAATAAACCTAACACTAAGCCCCTGAAGATCTTCCTACCTTGTCTTCACCACGCCGGGTATCACCCATCCATCCAGAAGAGGGTCCGAAGTCTTCATCCGATCCGGGGATAAAGAGGTCCATCATCCGGCTGAAGTCTTCTATCAAGCGGCATCTTCAATCTTCTTTCTTCCGGATCCATCTTCATCCCGCCGACAGGGAACATACATCCTGGCTGACGACTTCCCGATGAATGACGGTTCCTTTAAGGGATGGACCTCTTTAGCCCCCGCTTGGATCAAGACTTCAGCCGTATGATGGATCTCTTCAGCCCCCGCTTGGATCAAGTAGAAAAGAAGAAGAGAAGAGGCACCAAATAGTGTGTACCGTTATGCTACAAGAGGCCAAAACCCCATATACAAATATTACTTACAAGATATTCAGTACTTGAGAAGTGCCACAAGAGCCTTCTGAACAATTAGCAGCCATCCAGCTAGCTGTAATGTCAAATATATCCTCCAATTGCGGGCTGTAAGTGAGACAGGAAGACACAGAAGCGCCACAATAGTGTGTATCAGTGAGTAAAGTAACTTGTGCGCAAAATATGAAATATACTCACAAGATGTAGAGCACTTGATAAGTGCCACAAAGACCTCCTGGACAATTTGCAGCTGTCCAGATCACTGTTTCCTAAAGCAATCCTCTGCAATCTCAGAATCAGATGCACGTGGTGTCCCAGAATGTGTCCCAGGAAATCACTCACCAAAGCGGCAGATTATTAGAATAGATAGAAAGCTAAAAAGCCGTGTTAACTATATAAAAAATGTTTATTAAAAACAAATATTATCACAACGCGTTTCCCGGGTTCCTAAGACCGTTTCATCAGGTGTCTTGGATCAAGACTTCAGCTCGATGATGAACCTCTTCAGCCCTGGATCGGATGAAGACTTCGGACCCTCTTCTGGACGGATCGGTGATACCCGGGATGGTGAAGACAAGGTAGGAAGATCTTCAGGGGCTTAGTGTTAGGTTTATTTAAGGGGGGTTTGGGTTAGATTAGGGGTATGTGGGTGGTGGGTTGTAATGTTGGGGGGGGTATTGTATGTTTTTTTACAGGCAAAAGAGCAGAATTCTTTGGGGCATGCCCCGCAAAAGGCCCTTTTAAGGGCTGGTAAGGTAAAAGAGCTTTTCAATTTTTATTTTAGAATAGGGTAAGGCATTTTTTATTTTGGTGGGCTTTGTTATTTTATTAGAGTAGGTGTAATTAGCTTAAAATTGTTGTAATATTTTTCTAATGTTTGTAAATTATTTTTTTATTTTTTGTAACTTAGTTCTTTTTTTATTTTTTGTACTTTAGTTAGTGTATTTATTTGTATTTATTTGTAGGTATTTGTATTTAATGTATTTATTGATAGTGTAGTGTTAGGTTTAATTGTAGATAATTGTAGGTAGTTTATTAAAATAATTTATTGATAGTGTAGTGTTAGGTTTAATTGTAACTTAGGTTAGGATTTATTTTACAGGTAATTTTGTACTTATTTTAACTAGGTAGCTATTAAATAGTTATTAACTATTTAATAGCTATTGTACCTGGTTAAAATAAATACAAAGTTGCCTGTAAAATAAATATTAATCATAAAATAGCTACAATATAATTATTATTTATATTGTAGCTATATTAGGGTTTATTTTACAGGTAAGTATTTAGCTTTAAATAGGAATAATTTATTTAATAAGAAATAATTTATTTCGTTAGATAAAAATTATATTTAACTTAGGGGAGTGTTAGTGTTAGGGTTAGACTTAGCTTTAGGGGTTAATACATTTATTAGAGTAACGTCGAGGTCCGGTCGGCAGATTAGGGGTTAATACTTGAAGTTACGTGTCGGTGATGTTAGGGAGGGCAGATTAGGGGTTAATACTATTTATTATAGGGTTTTTGAGGCGGGAGTGAGGCGGATTAGGGGTTAATAACTTTATTATAGTAGCGGTGAGGTCCGGTCGGCAGATTAGGGGTTAATAATTGTAGGTAGGTGGCGGCGACGTTGGGGGCGGCAGATTAGGGGTTATTAAATATAATATAGGGGTCGGCGGTGTTAGGGGCAGCAGATTAGATTAGGGGTACATAGGGATAACATAGGTTGCGGCGGTGCGCGCTCGGCAGATTAGGGGTTAAAAAATGTATTAGAGTGGCGGCAATGTGGGGGGGCCTCTGTTTAGGGGTACATAGGTAGTTTATGGGTGTTAGTGTACTTTAGAGCACAGTAGTTAAGAGCTTTATGAACCGGCGTTAGCCCAGAAAGCTCTTAACTCCTGGCTTTTCTCTGCGGCTGGAGTCTTGTCGTTAGATTTCTAACGCTCACTTCAGCCAAGACTCTAAATACCAGCATTAGAAAGATCCCATTGAAAAGATAGGATACGCAAATGGCGTAGGGGAATCTGCGGTATGGAAAAGTCGCGGCTGCAAAGTGAGCGTTAGACCTTTACCTACATGACTCTAAATACCAGCGGTAGCCCAAAACCAGCGTTAGAAGCACCTAACGCTGGTTTTGGCGGCTAACGCAGAACTCTAAATCTAGGCGTATGGGTTTATTTTACAGGTAAGTATTTAGTTTTAAATAGGAATAATTTATTTAATGATAGTAATATTTATTTAGAACTATTTAAATTAGAGTTAAGTTAGGGGGTGTTAGGGTTAGACTTAGGTTTAGGGGTTAATAAATTTAATATAGTGGCGTCGTCGTTGGGGCAGCAGATTAGGGGTTAATAAATATAATGTAGGTGGTGGCGGTGTAGGGGGGGGCAGATTAAGGGTTAATAAATATAATGTAAGTGGCGGCGACGTTGGTGGCGGCAGATTAGGGGTTAATAAATTTAATGTAGGTGGCAGTGGTGTAGGGGGGGCAGATTAGGGATTAATAAGTATAATGTAGGTGGTAGTGGGTTCCGGGAGCGACGGTTTAGTGGTTAATATTTTGATTTAGTTGCGGCGGGGTCCGGGAACGGCGAGATAGGGTTTAATAACTTTTATTTAGGTGGCGGCAGTGTAGGGGCGGCAGATTAGGGGTTAATAAGTATAATGTAGGTGGCAGCGGTGTAGGGGGGGGCAGAGTAGGGGTTAATAAGTATAATGCAGGTGGCGGTGGTGTAGGGGCGGCAGATTAGGGGTTAATAAGTATAATGTAGGTGGAGGCGGTGTAGGAGGGCAGATTAGGGGTTAATAAGTATAATGTAGGTGGCGGTGGGCTCCGGGAGCGGCGGTTTAGGGGTTAATACATTTATTAGAGTTGCGGCGGGGTACAGGAGTGGTGGTATAGGGGGTAAACAGTTTAGTATAGTGTGGGTGTTTAGTGACAGGGTACAAAGCTGTAAAAAAGTTGAAGAGCAACGAGATCGATGACTGTTAGTTAACAACAATCCGCTGCTCATCGCACCGTACTTGGTGCGCGGCTTTTTGACAGCTTTTTTGATAATTTTGGAGAACGTATTCAGGTCCGCGGCAGCGATGTTAGGCGATCTTAGGTGAGCGTATTGGTGCCGTTGAATGCAAGTAAGTTGACGACTTGATAAATAGATGCCTAGATCTTTATTTTTAAAGCTGTTTGTTTTTTAACTCTTCTATACTAACATATGGCTTTCAAATTGGGTAGAATTATATCTAGCCTTTATTAGCCTTTACTAGCCTTTATTAGCTCCATCTGGGATACTCAGTCGGGTTCACTCATTGATCTTTACATTTAGATAACATATTATTAATTATTGATTTACAATATTTTGTAGTTTTATAGGATATATCCTCTGATCCCAGCTGCACTCTGTTCCTATATGCCAATTGTGATTATATTATGTTAAATATCTCTAAATATCAATTTTGTGGTTAATTAATATTATTATTAATATTAGTCTGGGGCCTTATGTATAATAACTGGACCTAGTTTTTAAGGGAACACGTTTTTTGCAGATTTATGAATTATTATGAATGTATCATATAGTGTTTATCTAAATGATGTTATTATTCTTTTATGATCACAATCCTGCAAATTGTATTCCATATATAAACCAGGTTTAGTATTATTGTGCTATTTGCGAGGTGTTATGTCCATTCAAATTGTGATATCTCTTCTATGATATGCAGCTAACACTATGTACGGGGGGTATGTGATTTCTACTAAATGTGATTGGTCAGTTTCATGGAGGTGGTGTATTTGTTTTAACCTATTGCATTTGTTTAAATGTGTTTTAAGCAGGTGTGAGGGTCAGCATTGTAGGCTGTGACTACGGATTTTCATCCGAAACGCGTAAGCCTTTTAGTGCTGCGCCTGTGAAGACCTTTCACATATCTGTTTGCACTGTTCATTTTAAAGTTTTCTATGAATAAAGGACTGGTTTTATTTCCATCATACTGGTGCAGGGTTCTTCCTCTTTCCTTTGTTATACATTGTTCCAGTACATCCGACCCAGTGGCTGGTGCAACGTTTGGAGCAGATCCTTTTTCTCTACAGCTTTGGGGATATGTTCACTCCGCTGAGGTGTATGAGTGACGTGAGCACTTTGTGTAACCATCGGAGCCTATCGGGGAGATCCTGTGAGCCGTGAGATTTGAAGTGAGAGGCATAGTTCCGACTTCGTTTGCAGCACAGGCTGGCTACAACTGATGTGGTAACTCCGGTTTTCTAAAGTAAGGCATTGACTTTGGTTCGATGAGTGGCTCTTATTCTATTACTTATTCCCTGAAGGGGTTTTGGATCCTTGGTATAACTCTGGTGTAGCGTTATCACATTTAATATTGATCTGACTGTCTGGGTTTCTCTTACTATTTTGCTCCTTTGTAATAGCCTTAGTTCCATGTTTTAACCGAAATAAACAACTTTAAGGTATCCAGTGCTCCTGCAGCTGTTTTGTTTTCATGGTCTAAGGATTTTCCAGTAGAGCATGGATTGGACACGGTGGAGGGATTCTCTTATCTCAATTGAGCCTGGACGTTACGCTGGAAGCAGCCGGACATTGCACACGCCCCCTGGCAGCGTGTCATTAAAGGGACAGTAAACGTATAGAATAATGTTATATAATTCTGCACATACAGCTAGAGTTTTAAGCACTATAGAGAAATTAACAAACGCTGCAAAAGTTAAGTTTTTTAATTTCCTATAGCGCTGCCATTACAATTTTAAAAAAACCCTGGCTTGTGCGGGCAATATGGCTGCGTTGAGCTCCATACGGCACACAAAAGCCGCAGTGTTTTGACGTGCTCGTGCACGCTTTCCCCATAGACATCAATGGGGAGAGCCAGCAAAAAAAAATGTCTAACACCTGCGATCGCGGAAACAAAAGCTCCGTAACGTAGCCCCATTGATGTCTATGGGGAAAATAAACCTAACATGCAGTATAAACCTAACACCCTAACATAAACCCCGAGTCTAAACACCCCTAATCTGCTGCCCCTGACATCTCTGACATCTTTTGCAGGTCATTGCCCTTCAGTTATTAACCCCTAAATTGCCACTCCCGATATTGCCACCATCTAAATAAAGGTATTAACCGCTAATCTGCTGCTCCCAATATCGCGGCCACTATACTAAAATTATTAACCCCTTATCCGCAGCACCCCAACATTGCCGCAACTATATTAAAGTTATTAACCCCTAATCTGCTGCTCCCGATATCGCCACCACCTAAATAAAGCTATTAACCCCTAAACCTCTGGCCTCCCACATCACTACCACTATATAAAACAATTAACCCCTTAACCACCAGCCCCCCCCACATCGCAACAACCTAAATTAAACTAACGTAACCCTAACACCCCCTAACTTTAACATAATTAAAATAGATCTAAATTAAATTTAAAATTATTAACTAAATAATACCTATTAATCCCTAAACCACCAGCCCCCCACATCGCAACAACCTAAATTAAACTATATTGACCCCTAACCCTAACGTAACCCTAAACCTAACCCTAACACCCCCTAACTTTAACATAATGAAATTAGATCTAAATTAAAGTTACTATTATTAACTAAATAATACCTAGTTAAAACTAAATACTTAACTGTAAAAAAAAACCTAAGCTAGCTAGAATATAACTAATAGTTATATTGTAGCTAGCTTAGGTTTTATTTTTATTTCACAGGTAAGTTTGTTTTTATTTTAACTAGGTAGACTAGTTAGTAAATAGTTTTTAACAATTTACTAACTACCTAGTTAAAATAAATACAAACTTACCTGTGAAATAAAACCTAAGCTACCTTACACTAAAACCTAACATTACAAAAAATAAAAAACCTACCATTACAAAAAAAAGTATATCCAAAAAAATAAAGATGATCTCTATTCTAATATCCTTTAAAAAAAAACACCCCAAAATAAAAAAACCCTACTCTAGAATAAACTACCAAGGGCCCTTAAAATGGCCTTTGGGGGGGGGGATCAACATCTCTTTTACTCCAAATAAAATTAAAACACCCCCTAACACTATACAAACACTATACAAACCCCACCCTCAAAACTACCAGGGGCCCTTAAAATGGCCTTTTGGGGGGCCCTTAAAAGGGTCTTTGGTAAAGCATTGCCCTGAGATAAACAGGTCTTTTACTCAAAAAAAATACAAACACCCCCTAACACTATACAAACCTCCACCCCCAAAACTACCAGGGGCCCTTAAAAGGGGCTTTTGTAGGGCTTTGCACTGAGATAAACAGCTCTTTTACTAAAAAAAAAATCCAATCTATCAATGCCCATTATTGTGATACTCACCATTTAAAACTGACAGCTGCTTTTAACCTGTGACCCTGAGCACTTGCTATTTAAGCCAGTAGCTCCGGGTCACAGACATGTCTATGAGTAAGGCTATTCCCTAAGCCGAAACGCGTAAGACACTTTGTCTTAGGAGCTGTCAGGCTCGTTTTTGTGGATTTTAATGTTCAAAAAATAAAGCTCTAATCTTGATTTAATGCAAGTGCCTTGTAGTCCTGCTTGGTCTTTTGCTACATTGATATTACCCACTTTCTACCAAGCGGGACTCGGCACTTTTCAGGAAGCACTAACAGCGTGAGGGAACGGCTGGGTGAGGAGGACCTACCAGCTACTGTGAGCGGCACAAAGACGCATACCGGAAGTGACGTCGGACAGATCTTCGGAAGAACCAAGCGGTTGTGGATAGCGGAGTGGAGTTTTGGGGTACTCGGCAGAGCTGTGGACGGCAACAAGCAAGGAGGTACATCGTGGTAAGAGCATTTACTCTAATTGATACATAGACTTGCTTAAATTGTGCCAGGAGGCTCCTACATGTACATATACAGATATTCCCCCTATACCCACTCTGCTTAGACCGCACGACTGAACGCATATATTTACACACGCTTACCCGGTTATTTGGATATTAGTGACTGTGCTGCTCATCTTGAAGGGATATTCCGATATATCAATTCCCTTTTCATATCACACCCGCGTCTAGCAGCCCTCTAACGGGAGACTTTCCTATTTGAGCTGTGTCAAGCTAATTTTTTTCCCTTGGGCTCGGCGCAATTACATGCTGTGTTTTTTCTAAATTTGCTTCCTCTTCTCTAAAATACTTACACTGGGGTTAATCAATCATTTATGCACCCCAAAAATATTTGAGAAGTTTTAGAGCTCTATAAATATGGACACTACAGATTTATTTTCGTTAAAATCCCTACAAGATATGGACATTGAGAGACTCTCTTTGGAAGACACTTTTACTAAACAAATAGAGACACTTTCAATCAGTGAAGCATTTTTGCAAATGGAAAAGATACTACTAAAAGAATACAAAACATGGTGGGACAAGCGTGCTTTAGAAAAATATCTACTAATGGACTTAATAGCCAGAGGACTGAGACTGAATAAGTATCCTACTTTTCAAGTAGATGATCAGGATTTTGTAAAAGAATGGAACATGGTTTTGAGTGAATGCTCCCAGAGGCTTATGCACCTTATAATTAAGTTCAAAGCTACTCAACTAGCCAATGTGAGGGAGGAAATGGTCAATATACAAGCTAATTTAAACACATATATAGATCATCCTAAATATACTGAGTTTGACAAAATCCTACAAGACACAATAAAAAAGTTCAGGACAGATCTAGACAATTATAAACTCAGAAAGTATAATCGTGACCTCACTGATTATACAAATAACAGGGTTTATACTTGGCATAATCGTTCTAATTCCCAAGAAAAGAGACAGAGAAGATCTAGATCTAGGTCTAAAGTAGCTAATGTAAATTCTAGCGACAAGCAGGACAAAAGAGTAACCTTCTCAGATCCGGAGATATCTGATGAAGAGAGGCCTACTACTAGTGACATCACCAACCAGAGTAGTCAACCCTCAATAGACACACAAAGCACATTATCAAAAGCACAAAGAGACATTAGATCTGAACCTGTGTTAACCAGGAACTCTGCTAAAAATGAAATGAGCACACAGTTGCCCATCTCAGAACATCTGAGTAATGCAGACTTCCTGGCGAATGATGATTCAGATCCCAGACCACCAATTCCATCCTCTTCTAATTTACCCCCTAATAGGATGGTTGTACAGCAGGGTTTTCAGAGTGCCATACGGTCAACCGAGGGGGGAGGAAACGGAGGAAGAGGAGGAAGAGGCAGATGGGGTGCAAGAAGAGGCAGAGGCAGAAGGAACAAATACAACATTTAAAAATAATTAACCTATCATCAATAGAGTTAAATGAGACAGAAAAACAAGTTCTGGGTCTGGGTTTGGGATTTGTTCCTAAAAATGATTTCAACCTTTTTGATACAATAGTTGATGTGAATAGAATGGTAAGAGATCTTACACTTAAAAAATTATTTTGGGGTAGATCTACACTCCCCCCAGACCCGGTTGACAATTTGTCAATGCACACTGATGCAATTTCTAATGGAAACATAACTAGTCAAGATGTTTTTGACATAGTTAGTTTCCAAGATACTTGTGATTTGGTTAATCTGCGAGAACTCTACTCAGAATCAAATGTAAACAATCAAGGTCTAAAGACCTCACATTCTGGCTATAGACCATGTTCAGTGTTTTATCCAACAAAAGAACATGGTCCATTCCTAGAAGCCTTTCACAAAAGGATTGAAGAGGACTTAATCAGTCTCTCAAAAAATCATAAAAGGACTTACCCCAATCTCACTATTTTACAAAGAGAAGCCCTCAAAAATCTGAGTACCAGAAATGACATAGTAATTAAAGACTCAGACAAGGGCGGGAGTATAGTCATTATGAATCGAGATGACTATGTCCTGGAGGCACATAGACAACTTTATGATGTTAATGTTTACCAGAAACTGAGTAGAGATCCCACTGATATCTTTAAGAAACAGCTCTGGGATCTTTTGGATGATGGTCTTGAAGAGGGAATTTTAGATAGAGATACAGTTGATTATCTCTTTGTCCCCCGACCACTAATATCGGTCTTCCATCACTTGCCAAAAGTGCATAAATCTATAACAGAGGTGAAAGGAAGACCGATAGTCTCCGGCATAGGTTCCCTTTTTGAGCGTCTATCCAGTTGGGTTGAATCCCTCCTTCAGCCCCTTGTGCTTCAGATCCCGTCCTACCTCAAAGATACCAAACATCTTTTAAATTTTCTATCAGAGGTCAATTGGGACACGAAGTGTTCTTGGCTCACAATAGATGTGGTGGGTCTCTACTCGGCAATCCCTCATCAAGAAGGATTAAGAGCGGTGGAGTTTTTTCTAAAACAACATAGCAACTATGACCCTTTACTAATAGACTATATCATGAGGGTATTAGATTTTCTTCTGAGCCACAACTTTTTTAAGTTTGAGGGTGAGTACTTTCTGCAGAGACGTGGGACCCCCATGAGGGCCAAATTCGCCCCTGCCTATGCTAACATCTTCATGGCATGGTGGGAAATATCCCACATCTATGCAGAGAGTAACCCCTTCAAAGGCTATATTAAAATGTATAAACGTTATATTGATGATTTACTGATTGTCTGGACTGGTAATGAACAACATCTGACGGACTTTATCCAATATATTAATCTAAATAATTTAAACTTACAATTCACTTTCCAGCATGATACCATACAGATTCCTTATTTGGATCTCATCCTTCAGGGTGAACCCAACTCTGGAAAGGTAGTCACCAGTTTGTATAGAAAGCCCATTATGTCTAATGCATTGCTACATGCACGTAGCAATCATCCCAAGCACACAGGTTTTGGATTAGCCAAAGGGCAATTCATACGAATTAAACGTAATTGCACCGAAGAGGCAAATTTTCTGCAAGAAAGTTAGATCCTCAAATCTCAACTTCTAGCAAGAGGATATGCAACTAAAACCGTCAACAGAGCATTCCTTGAGGTCACTAGGATGAACAGGTGCAGTATGTTGGCCAGTAACACTAATGGGACGCGACCGAGAACTTTCGATCGGTCAGCACCCCTTTTTGTGACGACATACAGCTCACAATTTGACCAGATTTGCAACATAATAAACAAACATCTGCCTATCCTGTCAGCAGAGGATAGTCTCAAAGACTATGTCAGCAAGGGCTGCAAATTTTCAGCCAGAAGGGGTTGCACACTTTCCAACATACTATCTCCCAGCATGCTAAAAAAACGAACCACAGTAGCAAGCAGTTGGCTCAGTGTCAAGGGGCACTATAAATGCCATTTCTCTAAGTGTATTGCATGTGGTCACACCAGAGTTACGAAAAATTTCCAGTCGAAAGTAACTCAGAGAATGTATGACCTCCTGAGTTGCCCCAACTGTCTCTCATCCAACGTTGTTTATCTTGTGGAGTGCACATCATGTAAAAAACAGTATGTAGGGTGCTCTACTAGGGAAGTACGGTCGCGTATAAGAGAGCACCTCAACAATGTTGAGAATGGTGCTGAAGTATCAGACCTTGCTAGGCATTTCATCAGTGTGCATGACAAAAATGTCAAAAGCTTTGTCTGGCAGGTCATTGAACAGATCAGGAGCCCAGAAAGAGGAGGGGACACCACAAGTAAATTGATGTACCAAGAAGCATTCTGGATATTCCAGTTAAAAACTAGAAAACCCCTTGGTTTCAATATTGAGGGAGACGTTATTAACTTTTGGAAAAGAATCAGATAAAGGCTGTAACAATTTAGTATGTGTCACAAAATTTCATGCATACCAAGCACATAGCTCTATTGATTCGTATCTTGTAAACAAAGTTTACTTATGGATCTATTTCGAATACACAAGAGTGGTAGCATAGTTTACTACATACAACAAAGTATACTAGCCATTTGGGAAGATATAATATCAGCAACGGCTAATATTGTCAATCTTTATCACTTATTTTTTTGTATATATTTGTCTTCTTATCTATAGAGCTGCAATGTACAATGCATAGTTTAGTCAGTCCAAATCCTGTGTTTAAACAGTTCAAATTGAGTTTACTGAGTCCTGCAATGCCTAGTTAAGGTTATTAATAATAAGTGCTAACATAGTTTTAGGGTACCAATTGAAGCTTAAGATAGCAATCATCCCCAATAGTTAGCTCTAGCCAGGATAACCAGTTACATGTTAACAGTTAATATGCTCCTTATGCCCTGACTGTCTCTGATTGTTAGAAAGTGTTTTAATTCATTGTATATGTCTTCTACAGCTTATACCTACAAGATGACACTATGGCCTAGATTTGGAGTTTGGCGGTAGAAGGGCTGTTAACGCTCCGCAGGCTTTTTTCTGGCCGCACCATAAATTTAACTCTGGTATCGAGAGTTCAAACAAATGCTGCGTTAGGCTCCAAAAAAGGAGCGTAGATCATTTTTACCGCAAATGCAACTCTCGATACCAGAGTTGCTTACGGACGCGGCCAGCCTCAAAAACGTGCTCGTGCACGATTCTCCCATAGGAAACAATGGGGCTGTTTGAGCTGAAAAAAAACCTAACACCTGCAAAAAAGCAGCGTTCAGCTCCTAACGCAGCCCCATTGTTTCCTATGGGGAAACACTTCCTACGTCTGCACCTAACACCCTAACATGTACCCCGAGTCTAAACACCCCTAACCTTACACTTATTAACCCCTAATCTGTCGCCCCCGCTATCGCTGACCCCTGCATATTTTTTTTAACCCCTAATCTGCCGCTCCGTAAACCGCCGCAACCTACGTTATCCCTATGTACCCCTAATCTGCTGCCCTAACATCGCCGACCCCTATATTATATTTATTAACCCCTAATCTGCCCCCCACAACGCCGCCTCCACCTGCCTACACTTATTAACCCCTAATCTGCCGACCGGACCGCACCGCTACTATAATAAAGTTATTAACCCCTAACCCGCCTCACTAACCCTATCATAAATAGTATTAACCCCTAATCTGCCCTCCCCTAACATCGCCGACACCTACCTTCAATTATTAACCCCTAATCTGATGACCGGAGCTCATCGCTACTATAATAAATGGATTAACCCCTAAAGCTAAGTCTAACCCTAACACTAACACCCCCCTAACTTAAATATAATTTACATCTAACGAAATAAATTAACTCTTATTAAATAAATTATTCCTATTTAAAGCTAAATACTTACCTGTAAAATAAATCCTAATATAGCTACAATATAAATTATAATTATATTATAGCTATTTTAGGATTAATATTTATTTTACAGGCAACTTTGTAATTATTTTAACTAGGTACAATAGCTATTAAATAGTTAAGAACTATTTAATAGTTAACTAGTTAAAATAATAACAAATTTACCTGTAAAATAAATCCTAACCTAAGATATAATTAAACCTAACACTACCCTATCAATAAATTAATTAAATAAACTACCTACAATTACCTACAATTAACCTAACACTACACTATCAACATATTAATTAAACACAATTCCTACAAATAAATACAATTAAATAAACTAGCTAAAGTACACAAAATAAAAAAGAACTAAGTTACAAAAAATAAAAAAATATTTACAAACATAAGAAAAATATTACAACAATTTTAAACTAATTACACCTACTCTAAGCCCCCTAATAAAATAACAAAGCCCCCCAAAATAAAAAATTCCCTACCCTATTCTAAATTAAAAAAGTTACAAGCTCTTTTACCTTACCAGCCCTGAACAGGGCCCTTTGCGGGGCATGCCCCAAGAATTTCAGCTCTTTTGCCTGTAAAAAAAAACATACAATACCCCCCCCCCCAACATTACAACCCACCACCAACATACCCCTAATCTAACCCAAACCCCCCTTAAAGAAACCTAACACTAAGCCCCTGAAGATCTTCCTACCATGTCTTCACCATCCAGGTATCACCGATCCGTCCTGGCTCCAACATCTTCATCCAACCCAAGCGGGGGTTGGCGATCCATCATCCTGTGGCTGAAGAGGTCCAGAAGAGGCTCCAAAGTCTTCCTCCTATCCGGCAAGAAGAGGACATCCGGACCGGCAAACATCTTCTCCAAGCGGCATCTTCGATCTTCTTCCATCGGGTGCGGAGCGGGTCCATCTTGAAGCAGGCGACGTGGATCCATCCTCTTCTTCCGTTGTCTCCCGACTAATGACGGTTCCTTTAAGGGACGTCATCCAAGATGGCGTCCCTCGAATTCCGATTGGCTGATAGGATTCTATCAGCCAATCGGAATTAAGGTAGGAATTTTCTGATTGGCTGATGGAATCAGCCAATCAGAATCAAGTTCAATCCGATTGGCTGATCCAATCAGCCAATCAGATTGAGCTCGCATTCTATTGGCTGTTCCGATCAGCCAATAGAATGCGAGCTCAATCTGATTGGCTGATTGGATCAGCCAATCGGATTGAACTTGATTCTGATTGGCTGATTCCATCAGCC
The DNA here is from genome assembly GCF_027579735.1 of Bombina bombina. NCBI lineage: Eukaryota > Metazoa > Chordata > Amphibia > Anura > Bombinatoridae > Bombina > Bombina bombina. The sequence goes on along the minus strand of NC_069502.1, from coordinate 646,909,927 downwards.
AATCAGAAAATTCCTACCTTAATTCCGATTGGCTGATAGAATCCTATCAGCCAATCGGAATTCGAGGGACGCCATCTTGGATGACGTCCCTTAAAGGAACCGTCATTAGTCGGGAGACAACGGAAGAAGAGGATGGATCCGCGTCGCCTGCTTCAAGATGGACCCGCTCTGCACCGGATGGAAGAAGATCGAAGATGCCGCTTGGAGAAGATGTTTGCCGGTCCGGATGTCCTCTTCTTGCCGGATAGGAGGAAGACTTTGGAGCCTCTTCTGGACCTCTTCAGCCACAGGATGATGGATCGCCAACCCCCGCTTGGGTTGGATGAAGATGTTGGAGCCAGGACGGATCGGTGATACCTGGATGGTGAAGACAAGGTAGGAAGATCTTCAGGGGCTTAGTGTTAGGTTTCTTTAAGGGGGGTTTGGGTTAGATTAGGGGTATGTGGGTGGTGGGTTGTAATGTTGGGGGGGGGGTATTGTATGTTTTTTTTTACAGGCAAAAGAGCTGAAATTCTTGGGGCATGCCCCGCAAAGGGCCCTGTTCAGGGCTGGTAAGGTAAAAGAGCTTGTAACTTTTTTAATTTAGAATAGGGTAGGGAATTTTTTATTTTGGGGGGCTTTGTTATTTTATTAGGGGGCTTAGAGTAGGTGTAATTAGTTTAAAATTGTTGTAATATTTTTCTTATGTTTGTAAATATTTTTTTATTTTTTGTAACTTAGTTCTTTTTTATTTTTTGTACTTTAGCTAGTTTATTTAATTGTATTTATTTGTAGGAATTGTGTTTAATTAATTTATTGATAGTGTAGTGTTAGGTTAATTGTAGGTAATTGTAGGTAGTTTATTTAATTAATTTATTGATAGGGTAGTGTTAGGTTTAATTATATCTTAGGTTAGGATTTATTTTACAGGTAAATTTGTTATTATTTTAACTAGGTAACTATTAAATAGTTCTTAACTATTTAATAGCTATTGTACCTGGTTAAAATAATTACAAAGTTACCTGTAAAATAAATATTAATCCTAAAATAGCTATAATATAATTATAATTTATATTGTAGCTATATTAGGATTTATTTTACAGGTAAGTATTTAGCTTTAAATAGGAATCATTTATTTAATAAGAGTTAATTCATTTCGTTAGATTTAAATTATATTTAAGTTAGGGGGGTGTTAGTGTTAGGGTTAGACTTAGCTTTAGGGGTTAATCCATTTATTATAGTAGCGATGATCTCTGGTCGTCAGATTAGGGGTTAATAATTGAAGGTAGGTGTCGGCGATGTTAGGGAGGGCAGATTAGGGGTTAATACTATTTATGATAGGGTTAGTGAGGCGGGTTAGGGGTTAATAACTTTATTATAGTAGCGGTGCGGTCCGCTCGGCAGATTAGGGGTTAATAAGTGTAGGCAGGTGGAGGCGACGTTGAGGGGGGCAGATTAGGGGTTAATAAATATAATATAGGGGTCGGCGGTGTTAGGGGCAGCAGATTAGGGGTACATAGGGATAACGTAGGTGGCGGCGCTTTGCGGTTGGCAGATTAGGGGTTAATTATTTTAAGTAGCTGGCGGCGACGTTGTGGGGGGCAGGTTAGGGGTTAATAAATGTAATACAGGGGTCGGCGGGGTTAGGGGCAGCAGATTAGGGGTACATAAGTATAACGTAGGTGGCGGTCGGCAGATTAGGGGTTAAAATATTTTAATCGAGTGGCGGCGATGTGGGGGGAGCTCGGTTTAGGGGTACATAGGTAGTTTATGGGTGTTAGTGTACTTTAGGGTACAGTAGTTAAGAGCTTTATGAACCGGCGTTAGCCAGAAAGCTCTTAACTCCTGCTATTTTCAGGCGGCTGGAGTTTTGTCGTTAGAGCTCTAACGCTCACTTCAGAAACGACTCTAAATACCGGCGTTAGGAAGATCCCATTGAAAAGATAGGATACGCAAATGGCGTAGGGGGATCTGCGGTATGGAAAAGTCGCGGATGAAAAGTGAGCGTTAGACCCTTTAATCACAGACTCCAAATACCAGCGGGTGGCCAAAACCAGCGTTAGGAGCCTCTAACGCTGGTTTTGACGGCTACCGCCGAACTCCAAATCTAGGCCTATGAGTGTATTTCTCCCTGGCTAGAAAGAAACTACGGTTGCCTATACAGTTAATCTCTTAGGTGAAACTTAATGTGGTAATAGATTCAGTCTATGTTTACTTTGTGAATTTATATCTATTAGTTCATTTTGTATACATTGGTAACAATTGATCTAGTATAACTAATCAAATTAACTTGTCTAATAGGGGAGTCAAAAAAATCCAATCTATCAATGCCCATTATTGTGATACTCACCATTTAAAACTGACAGCTGCTTTTAACCTGTGACCCTGAGCACTTGCTATTTAAGCCAGTAGCTCCGGGTCACAGACATGTCTATGAGTAAGGCTATTCCCTAAGCCGAAACGCGTAAGACACTTTGTCTTAGGAGCTGTCAGGCTCGTTTTTGTGGATTTTAATGTTCAAAAAATAAAGCTCTAATCTTGATTTAATGCAAGTGCCTTGTAGTCCTGCTTGGTCTTTTGCTACATTGATATTACCCCCTAACACTATACAAACCTTTTGCAGGTCATTGCCCTGAGATAAATATCTCTTTTACTCCAAATAAAATTAAAACACCCCCTAACACTATACAAACCCCACCCTCAAAACTACCAGGGGCCCTTAAAAGGGCCTTTTGGGGGGCCCTTAAAAGGGCCTTTTGTAAAGCATTGCCCTGAGATAAACAGGTCTTTTACTCAAAAAAAATACAAACACCCCCTAACACTATACAAACCTCCACCCCCAAAACTACCAGGGGCCCTTAAAAGGGGCTTTTGTAGGGCTTTGCACTGAGATAAACAGCTCTTTTACTTAAAAAAAAAAATACAAACACCCCCTAATACTATACATTACACAAAGTAACAAACAAATTCAAAAACCTAATCTAGAATAAAATGGTCCTTAAAAGATATCAGCTCTTTTTTTTTAAATATTTTTTTACTAAGACCCCCTAACATTACATTACATTACTAATTCGAATTAGCCTAACAGAATGAGAGCTGCTTAAATCCTATTGGCTGATTTGAATAGCCAATAGGATTTAAGCAGCTATCATTCTATTGGCTAATTCGAATAAGCCAATAGAATGAGAGCTGCTTAAATCCTATTGGCTGATTTGAATAGCGAATAGGATTTTAGCAGCCCTAATTCCTATTGACTGACTCAAAATTTTCAGTCAATAGGAATGCAATGGACGCCATCTTGAATCGCATCCCTTGCAATGAAGATCCAGTGTGTGGCGGTGACCGTATGAAGAGTATGTTCCGTGCCGGATGTCTTCAGGATGGACCCGTTCCGTGCCCCCAGGATCAAGATAGAAGATGCCGCCTGGATGAAGATTGAAGAGGCCCCCTGGATAAAGACTTCTCGACGTTTGGATCAGGACGTTGCCACCAGGATGAAGATTGAAGAGTCTGGATGAAGACTTTGCTGGGATGAAGATCGTTCAAGCGGAACTGCAAAAACTGTAAGTGAATCGTCAGGGGGTTAGTGTTAAGCTTTTTTAAGGGTTTATTGGGTGGGTTTTATTTTTTAGTTTAGGGTCTAGGCAGAAAAAGAGCTAAATACCCTTTTAAAGGCAATGCCCATACAAATGCCCTTTTCAGGGCAAAGGGTAGCTAAGGTTTTTGTTAGAATTAGTTTCTTTGGGGGGGTTGGTTGGATGGTGGGTTTTACTGTTGGGGGGTCTTTAGGTTTTTTTTACAGGTAAAAGAGCTGATATCTTTGGGACAATGTCCCACAAAAGGCCCTTTTATGGGCCATTGGTAGTTTATTGTAGGCTATGATTTTGGGTGGGCTTTTTTATTTTTATAGGGCTATTAGATTAGGTGTAATTCTTTTTTATTTTTGATCATTTCTTTTTTTATTTTTTGTAACTTAGTGTTTGTTATTTTTTGTAACTTAGTATTTTTTTTGTAATTAGATAGTTTGTAATTTTTAGAGTAGTGTTAGGATTTTTTTAATGTGTAGTTTAGTATAATTTAATTGGTAGTTCGTTTAATATTAGTTTAATAATTATATTAGTTTAATTGTTAGTTTAAACTTATTTTTTTTAATTTTACAGGTAAGTTTTAATTTATTTTAAGATAGGGAAATTGTAATTTTAATATAAAGTTAGGGTGCCGTTAGGTTTAGGGGTTACTAGTTTAAATTAGTTTATTGCGTTGTGGGGGGCTTTCAGTTTAGCGGTTAATAGTTTTATTAAGTATATTTAGTTGTGGGGGCTTTCAGTTTAGGGGTTAATAGGTTTATTATAGTGGCTTGCGGTTTAGGGCTTAATAACTTTAGTATAGCGGGAGCGATGTGGGCGGACGGCAGATTAGGGGTTAATAATATTAATTATAGTGTTTGAATTATTTAACATTTTTCTGTATGTTTACTGTCCTTTTAAGCAAGAGTTTGGTGGTAGAGAGTTCCTGAATGAGGGGAAGGACCACTTCAACAGAAGTTTGTGCAAGTACAGTGGATGCCAAGGTGGCTTAGAGGCGGCTCCCTGAGGGTAAGATTTTCCCACAAAGACCACACGGAGTTATACACTCATTGTTATTGGTTTTGAACAATATAAGGGGGTGTGAGGGCCGGCCAAGGATACATTTGTATGCATCCTCACTGTTTCACATTTGCATTGCTTTTGGCATAGTGAGCAGCAATAGTCAGTTACACATACTGAGTTTGGATAGCAGGTGCAGCGGTACTTTTTTCTTCTTTACACCAGCCCACAATATTGTGGTCTTTCATGGTCACTGCCCGGAAGGCCCCCCTTATTTTATTTTTTTAATAAATGTACTGCACTAGATACAATGGGGGGTAGTTATCAAGCCGTCAACCTCAAATACGCTGGAATTCCACAGCGTATTTGTGGCGAGGCTGATTCACCTTAGTTATCAAAGGCTAAAGACCGGCAAAAGTAGAATTTTGTGATGTAAACTTCGATCCGCCGGACTCAGTCCAACACAGATCGAATCTTACGTCACTCCAGATGTTCCGCACACAAGTGCGGAACAATCTGACTACTTTTGATAGTTATCAAAAAACTAGCAGGTACGCTCGGCACTTTTCCAGCCCAGCGTACCTGGAGGCGGCGGATCCCATAGGAATCAATGGGAGTCTGACCATAGCGAAAGTACAAGTTCGCTGCTGCCAGACATCCCATTGATTCCTATGGGATCTGTCTACACCTAACACCCTAACATGTACCCCGAGTCTAAACACCCCTAATCTGCCCCCCCCTACACCGCCGCAACTAAATAAAGTTATTACCCCCTAAACCACCGCTCCCGGAGCCCACCGCAAGCTACTCTATACATATTAACCCCTAAACCACTGCTCCCTGACCCCGCCGCAACTATAATAAATGTATTAACCCCTAAACCGCCGCTACCGGACACCGCCGCAACCTACATTATACCTAGTAACCCCTATACTGCCCCCCTATACCGCCGCCCTCTATAATAAAGTTATCCCTATCCTGACGATCCCGCTGCTCGCCGCAACTAAATAAATAGTTTAACCCTTAAACCGCCACTCCGGACCCTGCCGCAACCTATATTAAACTTATTAACCCCTAATCTGCCCCCCCCTACACCGTCGCCACCTATAATACATTTATTAACCCCTATCCTGCCCCCCCTACACCGCCGCCACTGTAATAAATTTATTAACCCCTAAACCTAAGTCTAACACTAACCCTAACACCCCCCTAACTTAAATATTAATTAATAAATCTAAATAATATTTCTATTATTAACTAAATTAATCCTATTTAAAACGAAATACTTACCTTTAAAATAAACCCTAATATAGCTACAATATAAATAATAATTATATTGTAGCTATCTTAGAATTTATTTTTATTTTACCGGTAACTTTCAATTTATTTTAACTAGGTACAATAGCTATTAAATAGTTAATAACTATTTAATAGCTACCTAGCTAAAATAAAGAGAAATTTGTAAAATAAAAACTAACCTAAGTTACAATTAAACCTAACACTACACTATACTTAAATAAATTATTCCTATTTAAAACTAAATACTTACCTGTAAAATAAACCCTAAGATAGCTACAATATAATTAATAATTACATTGTAGCTATTTTAGGATTTATATTTATTTTACAGGTAACTTTGTATTTATTTTAGCTAGTTAGAATAGTTATTAAATAGTTATTAACTATTTAATAACTACCTAGCTAAAATAAATACAAAATTACCTGTAAAATAAATCCTAACCTAAGTTACAATTAAACCTAACACTACACTATCATTAAATTAATTAAATAAATTAACTACAAATAACTACAATTAAATACAATTACATAAACTAACTAAAGTACAAAAAATAAAAAAAGCTAAGTTACAAAAAATAAAAAAAATAAGTTACAAACATTTAAAAAATATTACAACAATTTTAAGCTAATTACACCTAATCTAAGCCCCCTAATAAAATAACAAAGCCCCCAAAATAAAAAAATTCCCTACCCTATTCTACATTAAAAAAGTTCAAAGCTCTTTTACCTTACCAGCCCTTAAAAGGGCCTTTTGTGGGGCATGCCCCAAAGAAAACTGCTCTTTTGCCTGTAAAATAAAAATACAACCCCCCCAACATTAAAACCCACCACCCACATACCCCTAATCTAACCCAAACCCCCTTTAAAATAACCTAACACTAATCCCCTGAAGATCATCCTATCTTGAGTCTTCTTCACTCAGCTGAGCCACCGATGGAACTGAAGAGGAGATCCGGAGCGGCAGAAGTGATCCTCCAAGGGGCGCTGAAGACGTCTTCCATCCGATGAAGTGATCCTCCAGGCGGCGCTGAAGAAGTCTTCCATCCAGGCAATGTCATCTTCCAAGCGGCGCTGAAGAAGTCTTCTATCCGGGTGATGTCATCTTCCAAGCGGGGTCTTCAATCTTCTTTCTTCAGGATCCATCTTCATTCCGCCGACACGGAACATCCTTCTTTCCCGACGGACTACCGATGAATGAAGGCTCCTTTAAGGGACGTCATCCAAGTCCATCGGGAAAGAAAGATGTTCCGCGTTGGCGGGATGAAGATGGATCCTGAAGAAAGAAGATTGAAGACCCCGCTTGGAAGATGACATCGCCCGGATAGAAGACTTCTTCAGCGCCGCTTGGAAGATGACATCGCCCGGATGGAAGACTTCTTCAGCGCCGCCTGGAGGATCACTTCATCGGATGGAAGACTTCTTCAGCGCCCCTTGGAGGATCACTTCTGCCGCTCCGGATCTCCTCTTCAGTTCCATCGGTGGCTCGGCTGAGTGAAGACGACTCAAGGTAATATTATCTTCAGGGGATTAGTGTTAGGGTATTTTAAGGGGGGTTTGGGTTAGATTAGGGGTATGTGGGTGGTGGGTTTAATGTTGGGGGGGTTGTATTTTTATTTTACAGGCAAAAGAGCAGTTTTCTTTGGGGCATGCCCCACAAAAGGCTCTTTTAAGGGCTGGTAAGGTAAAAGAGCTTTGAACTTTTTTAATGTAGAATAGGGTAGGGAATTTTTTTATTTTGGGGGGCTTTGTTATTTTATTAGGGGGCTTAGATTAGGTGTAATTAGCTTAAAATTGTTGTAATATTTTTTAAATGTTTGTAAGTTATTTTTTTTATTTTTGTAACTTAGCTTTTTTTATTTTTTGTACTTTAGTTAGTTTATGTAATTGTATTTAATTGTAGTTATTTGTAGTTAATTTATTTAATTAATGCAATGATAGTGTAGTGTTAGGTTTAATTGTAACTTAGGTTAGGATTTATTTTACAGGTAATTTTGTATTTATTTTAGCTAGGTAGTTATTAAATAGTTAATAACTATTTAATAACTATTCTAACTAGCTAAAATAAATAAAAAGTTACCTGTAAAATAAATATAAATCCTAAAATAGCTACAATGTAATTATTAATTACATTGTAGCTATCTTAGGGTTTATTTTACAGGTAAGTATTTAGTTTTAAATAGAAATAATTTATTAAAGTATAGTGTAGTGTTAGGTGTAATTGTAACTTAGGTTAGTTTTTATTTTACAGGTAAATTTATCTTCATTTTAGCTAGGTAGCTATTAAATAGTTAATAACTATTTAATAGCTATTGTACCTAGTTAAAATAAATTGAAAGTTACCTATAAAATAAAAATAAATCCTAAGATAGCTACAATATAATTATTATTTATATTGTAGCTATATTAGGGTTTATTTTAAAGGTAAGTATTTAGTTTTAAATAGGTTTAATTTAGTTAATAATAGAAATATTATTTAGATTTATCTAATTAATATTTAAGTTAGGGGGGTGTTAGGGTTAGTGTTAGACTTAGGTTTAGGGGTTAATAAATTTATTACAGTGGCGGTGGTGTAGGGGGGGCAGGATAGGGGTTAATAAATGTATTATAGGTGGCGACGGTGTAGGGGGGGCAGATTAGGGGTTAATACATTTAATATAGGTTGCGGCAGGGTCCGGGAGCGGCGGTTTAGGGGTTAAACTATTTATTTAGTTGCGGCGAGGTGCGGGATCAGCAGGATGGGGGTTAATAACTTTATTATAGAGGGCGGCTGATTGGGGTTACTAGGTATAATGTAGGTTGCGGCGGTGTCCGGGAGCGGTGGTTTAGGGGTTAATACATTTATAAGAGTTGCGGCGGGGTCTAGGAGCGGCGGTTTAGGGGTTAATACATTTATTATAGTTGCTGCGGGGTCTAGGAGCGGGGGTTTAGGGGTTACTAACTTTATTGAGTTGGGGCTCCGGGGGGCGCCGGTTATAGGGGGTAGAACAGTGTAGTTTAGTGTGGGTGCTTAGTGACAGGCTAGCAATAAAGCTGTAAAAAAGCCGAAGAGCAGCGAGATCGGATGAGTGATAACTCTCACAGTCCGCTGCTCATCACCCCGTACTTGGTGCACGGCTTTTTGACAGATTTATTGATAACTTAGGCGAATTTTTTCAGGCCCGCGGCGGCGATGGTAGGCGAGCTTAGGTGGGCGTATTGGGCCGGCGAAGGCAGGAAAGTTGACACGTTGATAACTACCCCCCTTTGTGTACTCTGAACATCTGGGTGCCATGAGTATAGCTGTAATCTCGATGCCATGAATATACCTGTAATGATTGCTTCTATGCACCTCTTCTGAACATAAGTTGAATATCTCTGTTCTCTGCATGCATGCATAATTGTTTTATTATTTTGGTATTTGAGATATATCAATATTTTTTATTAGGCTTCCATTTAATTAAATGGTAAACTTGTTTTATACCCCTTAACTCTCTACTTGACTACTTTGTATGTTATTGATATATTTCATTAAAATAAAAAAATAAAAACTCTTATAACAAACAACAGGCTGAAATGTTTTTACTGTTCCTAGGTTTGACACAGTCTCATTAAGTATTTTTGATTAATCTGATTGCAAACTCTTTAGATCCATTTCACAGTGAACACAGTGAAGCAGTAATTGTTGCTTCGGGGGCCCTGTTGTTTCAGGCTCGTCTGCCATGATAGTTAATTAGCAGCAGTCTTGAGATTGCTGTTCCTTAACGTGTCCACCACCTAAAAGCAGACCGATTGTCCGCCAGCGAGCAACATTGTACAAGCATTGCTAGTACACTTGTGTAATGTTAAATGCCGGCAGTGTATGCTGACTGCTCGCAGTGAGGTACAATGTACATGATTTACGGTAGCGAATCATGTGTGCTCTACCAATAGCAAATGGAGGCAAAAGACTGTGGATAAGGCATAAATATTGCTTTTAGTACAAAATGGAAACAAAAAACGCATCTTCATAAAAAATATAATAATATAGAACAATAACTTTAAAGGGATATGAAACCCACATTTGTTCCTTCATGATTCAGAAAGAAAATGCAATTTAAAGCAACTTTCTAATTTACTTCTATTATAAAAAAATTCTTCACTTGGTATCTTTATTTGAAAAGCAGGAATGTAAGCTTAAGAGCTGGCCCATTTTGGTTCAGCACCTGGGTAGCCCAGCACTTTGGTAAATAAAAGTCAGAACAGATTTGCCCTCAAAAGGGTTATAGCTATACTATCTCAGTGCTGATCAATAACACTTCTATTACTCATTTTTAGGTGCTACCTTCTAATGAAATTCACTGTCCACAGGCAGGTAAAGGTACCTCTTTAAATAATTTAAGTTACTGCTTTTCTGCCGTGTGACAGCAAATTCTAGAACACTGAGGTTCTCACCTTTGTCCTTCCTGTCCCCACAGTACAGGAGTTGAAGCAGAAGATAAGAAAATCTGTGCATATACTTAGCACAAGGAGACACCAGGGCCAGACATTTATGTTACGTAGACATATAACTCCCATATTAAAGCCAACAGGGACCTTTATATCATGTGAGCTCTCATATGGGAAAATAGCAGGCAAAGCAGCTGCCATTTAAAAGAAACAAAAGGCTGCGGGAATCGAAAAGTTTTAAAAAAATTGAAAAATCTGCCCAGATGGAGTTATCGGATATACTGGAATAGCACTGTTGAACTAGACTTTACATAAATAGGGAAGATAGGTTCACTTGAAAACTACCCTTAAGCAAATATTTAAAAAAAAAAATTGAATTTGAGAATCCCATGAAATTCTTGACAAAGCAATCTGCACATTTTTTTCTGTTGAGACTCATTGGTGGCTTGTAAATCTTTATCTACTAAAATAACCCTCAAGGTTTTTTTTAGTTTTTTTTTTTTTAATAATCACTTGTTTCCTGTACAACCACATGCTTTCATTTATTTTCACCATGAATTCAGCATTTTTTAAAAAATATTTATGTATCTTATATTTTTAATGAAGACGTAATATAAAAATGTTTTTGTTTTAACCAGTCTGTATCTTGAGAAAATTAAACATAGTTGAGGAAACATACTGTATATTTAACTTCTTTTCTGAACTTTATTTAAAAGGATGATAAAATAAAATTTATGCTAAAGATGTAGCATTCATTAATGAAAACATTGTTACTATGGGAGAGTTTAGGAAAATAGATGGATCCATCTGTTCTCTTTCTCCTAAAGGGAATTCTAATACAGATAATTTACTGTTATTTGAGCTGAACTTTTGACATGTTATATTCCATATGTTGATGGGCGGCAAAATTGTGGGAACTAGCATTAGGTCACTTGATAGGACTTTCTACTACCAAGTAATATGGGGCTCTATATTTCCAGCATATATTTCTATGCACCTTTGAAACATATTGGCCCAGATTTCCAGTGGAGGGCAAACGTTTTCGCCCGAGTGATTATCACGATTTACATTAGAATGATTACCGCAATGTCAAAGGTTAACTGTTTTGCGAAACAAATAATTGCCATAAAACACATCAAAAATACATTACAAAGTATAGTTCCACTCATAATAACACCATCTTATAAAAATTATTTAAAAAAAATATTGCACAAAAAAGTTATAAAGGCTCAAATATATGAGATCTTAGGTGTTAGAAATAAAAGACAGTCAAAGGGCGTTAACATTGAGATACATACATATACATTTTTAAAATGTATATGTATGTAGATACAGTATATATAGATAGATAGATAGATAGATAGATAGATAGATAGATAGATAGATAGATAGATATATGTGTACATATGTAATTATGCATTTAAATGTGTATATATGCATTTACAGACATATATACACATATAAACATAAAAATACATATGTATACTTATATAGACATATATATATATACTGTATATACGTGCATTAGAGCCCAAAACCAGAAAAAACGTATTTATGCAATATTCATATTTAATAAAGTGTTTAACTATGTATGTGCTGTAAATATTTCACATTCCATTATTCTTCACATAGCAGAATATGTTCTATTTATTTATAAATATACATTCCTATCTATATATCTGTATATATCTATACCCATATATAATCATGTATATATATATATATATATATATATATAGGTATAGAAAAATATTGTACCAAAAAATCATTTATATATAGAAATGTGTATTTATAAATAAATAGAACATGTTCTGCTACGTGCAGAACATTAGAATACAAAATTTTCATATTTTCATGTTGGGTTAGCGCACATAGGAATATGTGATTTGGTTTGCGTAAGAGTAAGATTTTTTTTTCCACTTTTTTTTCTCCATTGACTTCTATGGGGGAATACGTGAATGTGCACGTGATATTCTAAGTTCAACTTATTGTGCTCTTTAGGTTAGCGCCATAGCAAAAACAGTTTACTTTCAACTCATAATACAAGTGCAAGCCGACAAGCGCAAAAAGCTTGCTTCTAGCGAAATTAACACTAAGGGGCCTATTTACTATTTATATATAGCAGATCATGTCTGCTGCACATCGATAAATGCCGACAGCCGGAAACAAGGGGCCATACGGAGTTGATAAATATGTCTCTAATTATAATTTTAAATATGTGAACACAAAAGTGAAAAAAAAAATGTATCCTTATAAGTTAACCTTTTTAATTATTTGTTATCAGTCATGATGAGACAGGCTGAAATTTTACAAGCCATATTCAGTGAGATTTGAACTACAACCAAGATTTGCAACATTTCACTTTAAAGGGACACTAAAGTCAAAGTTAAACTTCCATGATTTTGAAAGAGCATGCAGTTTTTCAAAACTTTCCAATTTGCTCCCATTATTAAATTGTGCACAGTCTTTTAATTTGCTCCAACTGAGCATGTGCAAAAGGGTACAGTATATACGCATAAGCAGTTTGTGATTGGCTGATAGCTGTCACATGATAAAGGTGGAGGGAAAATGGGATTAATTTAGAAATTTGTCAGAACAAAATCTACCACTCCTTTGAAATATACGTTATTTAGTGTCCCTCTAACTTATAGAGAAGTAAATATAGTTTCACTCACATGACTGCAAGATGTTATACTCCTTAAATATTTTACTAAGAAATTGTAATACAAAGTGTTAAAAAAGACTGCTTAGCTTTTATTAACTTTGGGTCAAAATCTCATGCATGCATTTCTGAGCCCATATTGAGCTTTTAATTAGTGTGCATGCTCCATTAACATGTGAATCTACCAATCAAATATTTGCACATAGCATGTGTACTAATCAGCTGCAGCATATGCTGTCAAGATCTGCATAGGGGGCATGAAAAAAGTGAAATTTTTTAAAGGGACAGTCTATTCCAGAATTTGTATTGTTTAAAAATATAGATAATCCCTTTAATAGCCATTCCCCAATTTTGCTTAACCAACACTGTTATATTAATACACTTTTTACCTCTGTGATTACCTTGTATCTAAGCCTCTGCAGACTGCACCCTTATTTTAGTTCTTTTGACAACTTTGTGTTTTAGCTAATCAGTGCCTACTCATAAATACCTCCACAGGATTGAGCACAGTGTTATCAATATAGCACACCTGAACTAGCTCTTTCTAGCTGTGAAAAACTGTAAAAATGCATTGAGATAAGAGGCTTAGAAATTAGCATGTGAGCCTACCTAGGTCAAGCTTTCAACAAAGAATACCAAGAGAACAAAGCAAAGTTGATGATAAAAGTAAATTGGAACTTTTTTAAAATTGCATGCTTAATCTGAATCACAAAAGTTTAATTTTGAATAAACTGTTCCTTTAAGTTAGCTAAGCATATGCCTGCTCTGAGGCGGCAGACAGAAATCAACGCGATCAAATACAATCGGGTGGATTGACACCCCTTGCTAGCGGCCGATTGGTGAACTGCTTTGGCAATGATATATGCCAACAGCGTATGCTGTCGGCATTTATTGATGTGCAGCGGACATGATACGCTTCATTGTATCATGTCCGCTCGCACTTTGATAAATATGCCCCATATTCTCTTTAATTTTACATTCATGAGATTTGATTATACTTGCTTTCTTTAATTCATTGTGATATCACAATTAAAACTGTGTAGCTACACATTTTAGTACTAGAGAAGTAATTGTATACTGTTTCTTATATCATTAGTTCCTGCATGGATTGTTAGAATTAGCTGGGACTGCCACTCAGATTCACATATTCTGCAGACCTTATATTAAAAACACACATTTAAAAAGGGTTCAAGCAAAATGTAAAAAAACAAAAACGTTTTATCGTTCTATAATAAATAAACATATGTTTTTTGCCCTAAATATATTTTGAAAATAGGACCTTTAATATATTCCCTGTGATCATCTCAGATCATACATGGGGGCCGATTTAACACTGTGTATGGACGGAAATGATCCTTTAATATTCCTTTCATAACATTTTCAGCTCAGCATAAACAAATACAGTATTATCAAAAAACGCTGGCATCTAGCAAGAAGTGACCCACTAATAGGAAAAAAGACTAAAATACCAACCAGATATAGTTTTTAAAAAAGCCACAAATTTAAAAAACATTCTTTCACCTAGTGAGTATAAACCAAGACAAATTAGTAAACAACAAAATTTAAGAGGGGAGAAACTGACAGGTTTCTTTCCCTGTTACGATTGCAAATCTTGCAAATATAGTACTAAGACAGATACAGTAAGATCTTCTGCTACAAACATAATGTTTAAAATTAATGATGTTATCAGATGTACAGATAGCAATATAATCTATTACAGTTCTCGTGCAAACTCCAGTACTTGGGACATTCAAGTAGAATTCTCAAAGATAGAATCAGAGAACACATTAGAAGTATTGAACTAGAGAAGGATAACACCAGACTATATACAAATTTTAAGGAACATCATAAAGGGAACCCAAAGGAAATGGTCTATTGGGGTACAAAAAAGTAAAAGAAGACGGTAGAGGTGGAAACATGGAGAAAAAAATACTCCACCAAGAAGCAGAATTAATTTATCAAATGGGCCCATTATTTCCTAAAGGACTTAATAGTGAGTTGGATCTGAGTCTGAATTCCATAATCTAGATAGGTATATTTGAAGGAAGAAAACCTTCATTCCATTAAGAAGCTAAATTTGGAAAAATACAAGTTTTTCGAATATATCACATTAGACCCATACCCAACTTAAAACACAATATTTATCTTATAAAAAATATATAAAAGATTAAAATAAAAACCTTAAACAGGAGAAGATATTTGGAAAGAAAAAAATTCTAGAACTAGAAAATAAGATAATCCTACATTAATTCCAGAAAGCGTTATGATTACTCAAGAAAATCCATTTTATATAAATGGCATATACATATATATAAAAAATACAAAAGATAAAAGAACCTTTAGCACTGTAGAAATTAGCAAAGAACATCATATAAACAAAGTACTCAAGTTTTATGAAATAATAAATCTGACATGAATAGAGATTTTTAGTCTGTTTAAGCAAATATCATAGTAATAAATAATGTATATGTATGTATATATGTGTATGTATACATATATGGTTAACTCTGAGTAAAAAGGATAATTTCTTATAGAATTAAATTCTTCGGGGCATATGTATCAAGCTCCGAATGGAGCTTGATGCCCCGTGTTTCTGGCGAGCCTGCAGGCTCGCCAGAAACAGCAGTTATGAAGCAGCGGTCATAAAGACCGCTGTTCCATAACCTGTCCGCCTGCTCTGAGCAGGCGGACAGACATCGCTGGAAATCAACCCGATCGAGTACGATCGGGTTGATTGACACCCCCCTGCTGGCGGCCTATTGGCCGCGAGTCTGCAGGGGGCGGCGTTGCACCAGCAGCTCTTGTGAGCTGCTGGTGCAATGCTGAATATATTGCTGAATGTATTGCTCGCTGTATTCAGCGAAGTCTGGCGGACCTGATCCACACTGTCTATAACTTGGGGCCTTCATCTTTGATATATATAAAAATGTTAGAGTCAACATATGGGATCATCTCTTTTATAAATGTAAATACTGCTATTATTTAACAACATGTATTAATAAACTGTAGGGGAAAAGAAGATAAACAGGAGTAAAAATCCTCAATTGTAGTATAATATTTCAGGAAGCTATGCATAATCCTTGAAGTATTAATAGAAGAATGTAATAGTTTCTAGAAATAAGCAACGTTATAGCAAACGCTAAAGAACGGTCTTAAAAATTAATCTTGATAAAAGCCCTGTAATATGAACTATAAGATATATGCCCTTAACTGGAATCAGAATAGAAATTGAATAGATAGAAGGTATCACTATTTGGTAATGAAAGAGTTAACAAATAAAAAGGTGGTGAAGAAAGCGGCTTTAAAAAGCAACAGATCGATTAATCAGGTATCTTAAGAAAGGCTGAATGACGAAACGCATAGAAACCTGATTCACCCGAACTGATCGCAGACAAGGAGGAGGAAAAGTGAGAGCCAGTAAATTAGAGGCTCTAAAAAGACCGGAGCTAAGGACAAGAGATCTCCTGATAAATCTCCACCGGCAAAACTGTAAACCGAGCTGAATCATCTGATAATCCCACTAGCCGACAAAGAACCCGGCACTCACAAACAGTCACAGTACTCGCTGAGCTGGGTGAACCTGAAAGGAACATCAGATCAGGCCCCTGTAATCAAGGAGGGGAATCCACTCGAAGAGGAGTTCTAAAGGATATTGAAATATTTGGTAAACGGAGGCTGGAGGTAGAGTGCTCCACCGGAATTACCTGTCCATCAAGGGACCACTACAGAAAGTGCACTGTTTACCTGGAGGAGACAGAAAGAAACAACTGGAAGTCGCATAAACCGTATGTACTTGTCAGTAGCAATAAACACGCTACTGACTACTATAGAACTGTAGTTTTACTAAGACACTAAGATATATCTAGGAAGTCTTTGCTTCCAATACCCTAGCCGTAAAACGCCAATTCCTAAATTAAGTGTTTTTGCACCAACATAGAAAAGAAGAAACCTATTAAGGACATTACCAATATCAGCAGAGGGCTTAATCTATTCAGATCCTATGTCAATAGTGAAACAGACATTAGCAATATAGCGAAAAACTTGTTTAAGCAACATTGTATAAACAGCATTGTATTGTATTATACTGTATCATATGATAAATCCAAATAGTGATGTCTCAATTTAATATATGCTTATTAGGTATTTTTTATATTTTAATTTTAACTTATTTTTATGTATCTATATCCAGAGTGATATTGAATTGGTCTTTTAGGATTTTCAAGTGGGATTATGTGAATGTGTATTTTAGTTTACTGTGTAAAATATTTAGTATTAATTAAACAGCAGATATTTTAGCCAAATCAGCTGATTGTCATTCTTTAAGGTAGTATCTCTAATTAAAAAATAGCGAACAGAGCCTTATTTAGTTGAGGCTCCTGACTTAGCCTACTTAGATAGGCAACATTGCATATAAATTAATAGCCATATACTACTAATAGTCATGAATACATATTATATGTGATTTTCTCGCACTATCTCTATCCTCTTCTGATATTTATGGTCAAAGTGTACACATTAACATGAGGTGAAACAGCATTTGTTTTGCGCCACCTTATAGTAGTGATTTATCTTATAAACCTTTGGGAAGTTTATTAAAGGTGTGCAGTGTTTCCCATACTGACCCGGAAAGATAATTACACCCCTTTTTAACATTTCTATAATAAATAAACATGTTTTTTGCCCTAAATATATTTTGAAAATAGGACCTTTAATATATTCCCTGTGATGATTTCAGATCATACCTGGGGGCCGATTTAACACTGTATACGGACGGAAATGATCCGCTGTAGCAGATCATGTCCGCCACACATTAATAAATGCCGACAGCATACACTGTTGCCATTTATCATTGCACAAGCATTTCTTGTGAACTGATTGCTGTCTGATCGCTGTCCGCCGCCTCAGAGGTGGCGGACGAGTTATGAAGCAGTGGTCTTATGACCACTGCTTCTTAACTTCCTCTTCAGACAGACCTGAAGCAGAGTGGGTCGGAAGCAACATTAGCTGCTTCATAAATCAACCACAGAGACTTGTATGCACAATGCACATGCTTCCGTGTACAATGTATGTACGTTTTCTCTGAGTTTGCCACCGGAGTGTGTAAAAATACTAATGAAGCAAAATAGCTGATGAGGAAAAAGCTGTCAAATCATCATTTAAAAAAAAAAAAGTAAAGGTTCACTATTAATAATAATAATAATAATAATAATACAGTTTTATAAACACTCTCTTATCAGCGGTTAACTTTTCTTTTTTTATTTTACAGAAATAACACTTTGACTTACCACCTCACGGAATGCTGCTTTCATCATTCAGAAATGGGATCTAACATTCTAATTGAGAACAAGAACTTATCTTTATTTCCATGCCAAATCTCACTTAGCTGTCTAGAAAACAGTGAGAAAACATTTGCTTAAACAGTTCACGTCTCAATACTTCTGGCTAGCAGCTACTTAAAAAGAAGAAACAGAAAAAATGACAATGCAGTACATTACCATAGTTTTATGATTGTCACATCCTGCACAATGAATGCCAAATGAAGATAGAATAATAATATTTTAACATACTTTTGGACACTGGGGGATCTATTATACGTGCTAAATTATTCTTAATTGTTGTTACTGCTTTCTTTAATAAACATAAAAAAGGAGAGAAAGAGGAGAGAGAGGAAGAGGAAAGAGTTAGATGCAGAGAGAGGAAAGATACTGCATACAAATATACAGTATATAACATCAGGTTTTCTAAAATGGCAGATCATATCAGAGTTATGTTTGTGATTAGGAAAAGCATTAAAGAATATCTCACACATTTGCCTTCATCTACTTCCATAGGGTTTCTAGTTTTTCCTTTCTTTTTTGGGTTCTATTCCAATCCATTAGAAGAACCATGTTATGTGTCTTGCCAGATTTTTCAAAACTACAACCTTTCCAATCCATTTAAAAACTCAGAAAACCTAGTTATCATTCAGTTTACCAGTAATTTTGTTAAAGTTAATTATATCTTGTATTGAGAGCAAATTTCAAAATATGTTTGGAAATTTAGCAGCCTTGACTTCTTGAAAATCAAATTTGGAGCTATGTTAGCTGTTTCTACTGCTTGTTTCAGTGTTTTACTGTGCATGTTCAGTTCAGATGTTATAATAATGGTTTAATAAGAAGTCATGCTACTCATGTGCTAAATCATTTGCAATTGATGCAGCATAACTGTAAAAAACTTGCTAGAAGATATCAAATGAACATATGTAGGTACGAAGGAAGATATTTAGGGGCTCATTTATCAATGTCTGTCCAACATGATACGCTGTAGCGTATTATGTCTGCCAGACATCGCTGAATGCCGACAGCGTACGCTGTCGGCATTTAACATTGCACAAGCAGTTCTGGTGAACTGCTTGTGCAATGCCTCCCCCTGCAGATTCACGGCCAATCAGTTGCTAGCAGGGGGTGTCAATCAACCCGATTGTATAGAATCGGGTGGATTGATATCCGCAGACTCAGAGGCAGCGGACCAGTAAAGGAGCAGCGGTCTTAAGACCGCTGCTTCATAACTGCTGTTTTTGGCGAGCCTAAAGGATTGCCCGGTATCAGAGACATCAGGGGTTATTTGGCCCTTGATAAATTGGCCCATTAACCTCAAAAGTTCTTGCCATCACACTGTATAGAGATTTAAGAATCCAATCCCAATCAGGTTGAAATTGATGAGTCCAAAATATGCAAAACAAGCGTATCCCATGACTCACAGACTATTAAACGATTTATTTTCACACTTGCACAATATAATTGCATTTACTATAAACTATATAAAGTACAAATCATCAGCAGCTTCAACACTACCGTTCCCTAACAGCCCGGCCTTTCAATTACATGAAATTGGAAAATCCCTTTGTTAAAGCTGTGCTGCAATGCATAGTAAAGCTCAATCAGTGTTGGTTATTATTTTGTTACTAGTGAAATGACAGTTATCCTGGGCACCTAGGAGAGTCTCGTTAATTTTGTGCTGCAATTGTTAGTGAAATCAATCCGGGTTGGTTATTAATGTGTTACTGGAGAAAAAACTGTTATCCTGGCATCCTAAGGGAGTCTCTTAATATTAACTTGTTGTTTCTACCTTTGAACTTGTGGTCTTTTTCTTCTATGCAATGTATTATCCAATCTTAATGCTTGTCCTGGGACATACAAGGGAGTGCACATTTGCAATGTGCTGCACAGTCACTTTAATTTTCTCAACAGTTTAAGGAACTATGCCATGAAATCTTGCAAGTCTATGATGAAATCTCACAAGATTATGTTAAAGATCTCAATAAAGTGAAGTGTGAACTTAACATTGATGCTTATTGTCTGTTTTTTTTCCTTCTTCTTCACAATGTAGATGAAAGTAAAATACTAGGTGAATGGTAACTGCCCACAAAAGTTACTTTAGTGACTGATCTTAATTTTAACAAATTTTTAACTGATCTTTCATTTTACCAGGTATAAATCATAAACGTTTTCTGTTTTACTTTTGCATTAACAAATAAATGCATTTATGTAGAGTGTTATGTCACTTTAAGTGGAAAAACTTGCATTGGAACACATCTGTTAGTAATCATCATATTGAATCAATGGACAGTCATGTTTTATTTTTGCATTGAACCCTTGAAAAGAGTATATACGCTTGTTGATTATACATTTCATATGCCTGACCAAATATTTAAATATGCAATCAGGTGCCTCAACAAACTCAAACAGCTGCTACCCATATGGATTGGAATGGCATAGGAAATTACAAATCACCTGAGTTTAATAATTATTTTCTATATTTAAGCAGCAGCACATGAGAATGTGTGCTAGTATTTCAAGTTAGGTGCAATTAATATAATTCAACATCACTGCCCAATTAAATATTTATCTCCTAAGTATGATCCCTGTATAACCTGGGTGAGCACTAAAAGATTACGACCAATAACGCCATGATGAGAGGGATCATAAAATCACAATACATCAGAGCAATTAGAAATAATAACAGAGAGAAGGGTTTCACAGGTACAGGACATGCACAACAAATTCCTAACAAGAGGATACAAGGATACAATTCTCGAATCTGTGAAAGAAGAGGTGAAGAAAGATTACTACATAAACAGACAGTGAAAAAGGAAGTAACTAATACCATCTTCACCACTACTTTTGCACCGAATACAAGCAGAGTTGGACAATCTATTAGACAGCACTGGCATATTCTACAATCTGATGCCAAGTTGAGGTTTGCCCAGGAGACCACCCCTATCGTGGGATTCAGAAGGAATACTAACCTGAGGGACCTTTTGGTGATCTCAGATCCTGTCAGATGTTACACAAGAGAAGAACAGCATGGGACAGAGGATGTTACAAATGTCCAAACTGCACAACATGCAACGGATTGATTGTCACTAAGAAATTTAATCATCCACACTCCAATCAAAAATATATTATTAATCATTCCATAACATGTACAACCACACATGTGGTCTATAATATCATTTGCCCGTGTGGCATGCTCTACATTGGCAAAACCCAGGGCACCATTCGTGAGCGAATGGCAAACCATCGAATGGCCATGAGACAAGCTGTCAAGAAGGGAGTGTCGGAACAACCTGTGGCCCGCCATTGGATGGAAGCTAAGCATCCAGTCTCTACAGTGAGAGTTATCCTGATTGATCACATACCGAAACCTGTACGTGGTGGAGATAGGAATAAAGCATTATTAAGAAGAGAAAAATAATTAAAGTTCCAATTGGACACTATTCATCCTAAGGGACTGAATTCAATACCTGATTTTTGTTCCCTAACATAGGGAATTTATGCATTGTAGATATGTATCTCGGGGAGTCTGCATGGTTGTGGATGGGGACAGGTCAGGGCATCTTGTGATCTATAGACCATAGATATGCCCATGACTCTGTCTTGTGTGATGTCATGTGCGCAGGTGGATTGGGTTAATCCACTGGTTCACATGATGGACCCTTAGACCTATTTTGGATTTCATCCCGATTCTGCATGCTTGGTTCTACTCACCTACCCTTAGGCTACTTTGTCTTTTGCGTCCCTACATACTCTTAAAGGCTGCTTTTCCTCACTTTTATTGAGCAATACCAATCTAAGGCCTCGCTTCCATTGAGTTGTAATTCAGTTTGCGTGCACTCGCAAACCGTTAAATATGCTGTCAAAAACAATATCGTTTATCGACTCTTTCCAATGGCGCGTTATACCTCAATATCGGCAGCCGGACTTCAGCTGCCGAAAAGATCTTCGCGTCCCATAGAAAGTAATAGAAGCCGTTAATCGATAAATTATACCAGGTTTCCAATGAAAGCGCTAACCGTTAATACACTGTCGGAGGCTGTCGATACATTGAGACATATTACCCCCAGCTCAACTAGGTGTAAAGGAGGAAAAAGAGCTTTTTTGAGGCCTGTTTCTCATTGAAATTGCAAATCCAAAAGAAATTATGAGTGTTTCAATGTACAAATAACATTATATATGCTACATTTATTGGTCCTATGTATAGGAATATTTGCACCCATGTTGTCATAGAAATATCAATATGTATGTACATATAAAAATATATGCAAGCAACCACAATTATGGAGCGACCTCCCGCACACTTTCAAAACCTTCCCCATGGCCTAATATTCTTTAAGAGATCCCTCTCTACATATCTCAAAACAGAATGCACCTGTCATTGTTGATTATTATATTTCCTACCTGTTCTATGTTAAATTTTTGGGCATATGTATTATTATTGTTTTTTATTTTATTGTACCCATTGTATCAATGCAATGTTTGTGTACTCAGGACATACTTGAAAACTATAGAAATCTCAATGTATCTTTTCCTGGTAAAATATTATAAAAATAAATAAAATATCTACCTATTCAAAATGAAACCTTTGCCCAGGGATGCTATATATAATCTCAATACATATAGAAAAATAATTCAAAAGAAATAAGTTGTTTATCATGAAGATGAGTTTTATTATTACAGATTTACCCTCATTCAAATTGTAATTTTCAATGTGAAAATCATATTATTCAATACAAAACGATAACACATTAAAGTTATAATGTGTCATAGTACTAATATTATAAAATATATGTAATGTCCATGTCTGGTAAAGCAGATAATACATTTGCAATATTTAGACTATTAACCAAAATACATAAGTGCTTAATATTCCATACTTCAAGAGATATGAAGTATTGTCTTTAACATGGAATTATTGAAACAATTTAAAAGTGCATTGTGCATTGGTCCCAGGGAGAGTCTGTGTCTGTTCATATGATGTCAATTAAAATGTATTAATCACCTCTATATCATGGCAATCACATATATGTTGTGTATACATCAGTGCTTAAATATCATAAAGATACATTTATCTAGATTATTCTAAATATTGAATAATAATCTTGACAAAAAGGAGTGCATTAGTCATGATAGGTATTAGTCATGATAGGTATATATTCAGATATTACGTTCCACATAGGACTATAAGAATGAATGCAAGGTGTTTGGCCATATCAACAGGAAGGAGTATTTACTTTTCAACTCTTCTATAACTGTATAACCCTTATTAGCTTCATCTGAAGGAGCAAACAACATATGCTTGTGGAATATAAATCATAACATTTACACATGTCACGTTGACTAATGTTAGAGAGCATATACTGTATAAATTTCAGACACGTATCCCCAAGTATTCTTAAACGGCATAATATCCTCAATAAAAGGACACATACATTTATTAACAATGTACACCTGCATATTAATTGACATCATGTGAAATAAAATGAATAAAGCTGTTAATGTTTTGAAAATAAACAGCTATTAAAACAATTTTGAAATATATTTTCTAATTTTGATTAGAAAAATATATGCATATTTATGAGATGGAAATCACACTTAAGAAGTGCTTCATACAAAAAAATTAGATATTATATATCTGGAAATAATTTAAAAAGAAAAATACTTATTAATGCTTGCGGCTGGATTTGGGCCTTTGGAGGAGAGGTACTTGGGATGGAAGTGTGGCATCTTGGGCGACGCACACCAGCTGACTGGGAGGCTAAAACATGCGATTCAGGGTCCTGCAGGGAGATAACGGAGGATGCGAGTGAGGAGGGAGTTTGCGGCCTATCTGCAAGCCTCTCCACTGCCTCTGCCAGGTGGACGAGTGAGGCATTATGTATGTCCATCTGGCTCTGTAGCCTCCGGAAATCATTGGCTGCTGCTGGAGCCTAGTAAGTCTAAGCTCTCCCTGTGAATGAGCCTCAGTAGAGCATCCTGCTGGGACTGTGCAGGGATATTGGATTCCATGGGGGGCACTTGTGGCTGTATAGGTGTCTCCGGCACATATTCCTGTCTCTGTGTGAGGGTTGTCATCACTCAGTCTTGGGGACTGTGTGGGTGGCTCAATATCCAATTGAGGACAGACATTGGTGGGGGGTGGTGGTGATTGTTGTTGTGGTGGTAGTGGTGGCGGCATTTTTGTTGTTGCCATGGGAGGGTGCTGAATCTGTTGTTGAGGTGGCATATAGTACATATGCTGCGGTGGAGGATGCATCTGCTGATGCTGTGGTGATGAAGGAGGCATCTGCTGATGCTGTGGTGATGAAGGAGGCATCTGCTGATGATGTGGTGATGAAGGGAGGCATCTGCTGATGCTGTGGTGATGAAGGAGGCATCTGCTGATGCTGTGGTGGTGGAGGATGCATCTGCTGATGCTGTAGTGGTGGAGGATGCATCTGATAATGCTGTTGGTGGTGGAGGATGCATCTGATAATGCTTTGGTGGTGGAGGATGCATCTGATAATGCTGTGGTGGTGGAGGCTGCATCTGATGATATGTCCTCCTAGATGAATATGGGGGATGGGCCAGGAACATTTTCAACCTCATAGGCCCAGTGGCTGTTGCTCATCTCCTTCAAGTATGCTGAGGTAGGAGTATCCAGCTTCAATAACATCCCCCCTCCTCCTCCTCACTGAATTCCGGAACATCACTGGCCTCCGGTCTTGTTGAGAACTCATACTCATGTTCCGATTCTGAAAAATAAATTGTAATTATAAATTAATCTGATGAAACATCTAACATTTGAAAATCAAATATATAGATATAGATATTATATTATTTCTGTATAAACAAACATATTAACCAGAGGTGTATTATTAGAAGATTTGTGCCTCCAAGCGACTCTTGTATTACACATAGTCCATATATATGATATAGATTGAAAGAATTTAAATCTATACCCTTGCTTGTTTGAGCAGATAGCCACTCCAGAAATCATGATGAATATATCCACTACAACTATGTTAAGATGCAAGTTAAAGGGGCAATGAAGTACAAATTAACTTTCATGATTCAGGACAGAGCATGCAAATTTAGTCAACTTTTATATTTTTACTCATATTATCATATTTTCTTCCTTCTCTTGGTATCTTATTTGAGAAGCAAGAATGTAAAGCTTAAGAGCCAGACAATTTTTGTTTCAGAACCTGGGTTGCTGTTGCTTATTGGGTGGCTAAATGTAGCCACCAATCACGAGCGCTACCAGGGTTCTGAACCAAAAATTCAAAGTCTCCATAGCTTACATTCCTACTTTTTCAATAAAGATACCAAGAGAACAAAGAAATATTGATAATAGTAGTACATTAGAAAGTTTGCTTAAAATTGCTGCTCTATCTGAATCATGAAATAAAAACATTGGGTTTACTATCACTTTAAGTTAATGTGCAAATTAGACTTTGAACCATGTACATTACTTGTACTAATCCTACCTAGGTATGTTTTCCACTGATGCTTGAACACAATTGATTACTAAACATATATAATATATGAACATTCTATATTCTGTATTACACATGTGTATGATTACATTTATATTTTAAAAAAACAAAGCCGATATATATTTCTGATGTTAACATATATTTGTTAGAAATAAAACATTTATTACATATGATATTTAATATTCACCTTCATGGACCTCTTCAGCTGGCACTGATGTGTCCATTGTCCCCTTACATCCTAGGACAGATTCATCTGAGATGACATTGGCCAGCATCTCCTCCCATGACTTTAGGTGAATTATCTTGCTAGGACCACCACCTGTCCCACGTGCATATTTGGACTGCTGTGCCAGCTTCGCTTTGGTTTCCCTCCTGCAGTCATGATAGCGGTGTTTAATGCTGGCAGTCCGAACGATTACGTCCTAAGCAGCTGACTGCCACTCGAATCTCATCCACAGCTTATTCCGGACACCTGCCCTCAGGTTAGGGTTCTCCAGCTGAGGTGCCTTCCTTCTCCTCCTCAGAGTACCTCTCCTCTCTAAGCCTGCCCTTCACACCTGAAGGGCCAGCAGACACAGACTCTCCCTCCTGTGACTGGGGACCAGCCCTCTCTACCCTCCTCTGTCCTCTGCAGGCTGTGAGAGTCTACCACCAGCCCCCACCCCCACTTGCCACAGTCTGCCCCACTCTCCCTCTTCTTTGTGTGCCTAATTGAAGGCTGACTCCTCCTCACTCCTCCCACCTCCACTCCTCTTCCACCCTCTCTCCTTCCCTCCTCTGCCAGGGTTTGAGGAAGGACAAATCCTCCACCCAAACCTCAGCCCCTAGTCCTGCCCATACTACTCCCTACTTCCCCCCTCCCCCTTCCTCTATCCACCCTCTCCACTGCCCTCCCCCTAGCCACCCTCTTCCCAACTCCACTAGGCCTATCCATCCCTTTCTTCTATCCTCCCTAACTCTAACCTAGCACTAAGTCCCTAGCTTACCTAACTACCCTAATTCACCTAACTAAACCCTAAATTAAATAGCCCCAAAACTAACTACCTAACCTATCTAGACCCTAACTATCTCTATTCTATATCCCTCAAAATAAAAATAAAATGTGGGGGTGGAAATAAACAAAGAGATGTAAATGAAAAAAGGGATGGGCTAAATATAAAAAAAAAAGGATTATAACAAAATTAAAGAAAAATAATAAGGGATACAAATGAAGAAAGGGATGGGCTATATAGTGAAATGAAAAATAAAAATATGGGATGTAAAAAAAAAAAGGATGGCCAAAATGTATAAATGAAAAAAAAGTAAAATAAAGTTATATAGTGGGGAAGGGAAGGGTAGTTAAAGGGGAGATGGGAAGTGGGATAAGGGGCTTAATGAAAGGAGTGAAAAAGGAAGATGGGGATATGGGGGGGTTAATAAAATAAAAAAAGATGTGAATGTGTTTGTATCAAATAAAAGTGTGTGTGTGTTTGTGTGTATAAACTAATGTGTGTTATTAACTAATGTATGGATGGTGTGTGTGTGTTTGTGTATATAAACTAATTGTGTGTTAACTAATGTATGGATGTGTGTGTGTGCTCCTAATATTATATGAGGCCTACAATAAGAATATATGAAAATAAAATATCAAACTCTCCACTAACTCTCAACAACTCTCAAAACCACCAAAACTCCTACCAGCGCAACTAGCTCCCGTGTCTTTCTCTCTAGAGGCGATCACAGGTAAGGAGTGCAGGCGCAAACCATTATTCTTATAGACAGAGGTTGGGTTACCATGGCAATGCACTTGTTATGGCGCGTTTTTCGTCGAATCCGACATCGGTTTGGCAGCACAAACTTACGTACGGCCGAAAAGAAGCGACTGCGTGCAACACGCTAATCTTTTCAATGGAAATCTGGTACTAAAATGGAGCCCGTAAATTACTTTTAGCTGTCGGCCGCTTCGGTAGCTTACGGCTCCATTTTTAACGACTCAATGGAAGCGAGGCCTAAGTTGGACATTTTTGTCATGAACATTTAGGTCTCTTGTGTATACATATGACATTCCCCTTATCTCCATATGTTTGTTTTAACCTCTATTTGTTTGTCTCTTTTTGTGTCCTACTATCGTTATGGGACTGAGGAGTTTGCATATTATTTCTCACAAATATAATGTTTCACTTGTCCAGGGGCTAACATTGTTCTTGTCTATCACATTCTGTATACAGGTTTAGACATTCATACCTACCACATGCTGTACCATTAGAATCTACTGGTAACTTTTACATTTGGAGCAAGTTGGGTTTCCACCGCACACCGCATGATTAAGATCACTTCCGTTTCTGATTGAATACCAGAAGTGACGCGACGTCCGGCGGATCTCTTTAGATAAGGTAGAGAGAATGGGTGGCGTTATTGGCCGTAATTTTTTAGTGCTCACCCAGGTTATACAGGGATCACACTTAGGAGGTTAATATCTAATTGGGCAGTGATGTTGAATTATATTAATTAATTATCTCAATTATTTTTTTTGACACTCATAATTTGAGCCTTTTTTAAGATGGCGTTCTCAGCTCCGTTGTTTAAAAACCGGATATGACGTAATACTTGGATAATATGTTTTTCACTTTATATGTATTTTGCAATTTGTTTAGTGTGTATTTTATTATATAACACTATGGATATTGTTTGCACAAATTATTACACACCCCTACACATATATACACGATTGAGCCACATGATGTTATGTGAACCAACCAGAAGTGGTGGATTATACACTTCCGGTTTTCAATGGTGGTATACCTGTATGTCAAATGCCGGATATGATGTAATATTTGGTGTTTTTTTGTAACAGAAGTATGAAGTATTGTGATTGGTTTGTTTGCCTATTTAAGCACTTTTGTGATGAAAATCCTGGTGTGCTACTGTTTTTGATTGTGCTATTATTCTACATAGACCTACAAGGTGGCTGACTCCAGGAGGGGTGGATTCATATTGGAACTGTGTTTATATATAGTGTTTGTGACAGAGAACCGGAATTGTGAGTGAACCGTGGTTTATATTTATCCTACTATGTTGAAATGAGTATGAGAGTTGAGGGCCCTCTAGTGGGCCTGTCACAACATTAAGGGATTACCAACTTGAAGTCTGGAGAATGCTAGAGTGTGTTTTGTTACAATGTTGCAGGGTTGGAGGAGGTATTTGTGCTTACCTTTATAGGGTCCTGCAGCAGTATATCCGGCCTCTTTCTGTTTCAGACTTCGAGGAGAAAGTTTTCTTGTGATCTGAGCTTGGATGATGGAGAGATCTAGAAGGAAGTCGGTGCCTCCTAAGTGATTTCGGGAGGTGGTGGAGGTTGCAGCCAGGAAGAAGGGTCCTGCAACACAGAGAGAGGAAGAGATGTCAGATGATGCGGTACCCCCCACACCCCAGAAAACCCCACCAAGCAGGAGCTTTAATAAAGGGGCCTAAGAAAGTTGGGGGTGGGGGGCCTAGCCCTGGCAAGAAGGCCCAAGTTAGTGTGGGACAGGATGTAGCCCCAGGCTCTAGCAAGAAGTGTAGTACACCTTCCCCAGTGTTGCCCCATGTGGGTTCTTCCCCCAGGGGGAGGCAGGTAGCCAGGAGGGACCAAGGGGGCCAGGGGGGGTGACTAGAGGCCCAGTAGTAGTAGCGGGCCTAGTGGGGAGCATGGGCGGACGCCTGAGGCAAAGCCTGCTTCGGGTGGTAGGCCGGAGAGCGTAGTGGGGCCTGGTAAGGTGCTAGGCCTAGCACCGGAGTTGTTGCCCACCCTCCCGCCAGCTGCCATGGTGGCGGTTCTGGCCCTGGCCCGATCCTTGGCGATGGTGGTTGTTCCACCCAGCCAGGACCGGGCCAGAGCTGTTGTGGTGGGACTTACAGGGATAGCTTTGCAGAGTGCGCAGCAGGCCCTCCCTCCACAGATGACGGTTCCCGCAAGACTTCAACCTCACGTTCTTCCAGTGAGGATCGCGGCCGCCATCTTGGAGGGAGGGATCAAGGAGCCAAGGATGGACCACGCGACCCGAGCAGCCAAGGTAACTTGG
Source organism: Bombina bombina (assembly GCF_027579735.1). Taxonomy (NCBI): domain Eukaryota; kingdom Metazoa; phylum Chordata; class Amphibia; order Anura; family Bombinatoridae; genus Bombina; species Bombina bombina. Next base: position 646,880,161 of record NC_069502.1, on the reverse strand, counting down.
GGAGGGTCCGGGAGGCCTCAGGGTACTCACCTGGGGTGGCGGTTGCGGCGCATGCGGCGAGGGCTGCTGAGGCATCTCAGGGTGAGACAGGAGATGGAGCGGGTAGGCCCGGAACCAGTGTGCATGCGCAGAGGGAGCTATGTGCGCATGTGGAGAGGAGAAATGAGACGGAGGATGGAGCGGGTAGGCCCGGAACTAGTGCGCATGCGCAGAGGGAGCTATGGGCGCATGTGGAGAGGAGAAATGTACTGCAGGCTGTGGATGTGGGAATGCAGCAGCAGGGGGGTTTAGAAGGGGAGCATGTGGGGATGACACGTGCTAGGAACGGAGGCTAAGTGTTGGGAAGTGTGCATGGAGCTGTGTGTGGGAATACTATGAATGGCCAAAATGTGGCTCATGGGGCCGGTATGCATGATAATCAAGGGGTGTGCATGGAGGAAATGATCAATAGGGCAGTGCAAGCAGTGATGCGTGAGGCTGGTGTGATGGCTTCACCTGGGTTCAGTGAGATCGCCCAGGGGGGTCCTGGTCAGGAGGCTAATATTCGCAGGGCAGTGGCAAACGGGCTGGGAATGAATACAGGGCTGGTACAAGGGGGGGTTAGGCCAGGGGCCTCAGTTGGGGCCCCTCCTGTGAACCAGATGTCTCCCCAAGTTGTTTTATCTCCCCAGGTGACAGCGGCAGCAGAGACCACTGCCCAGCAGGGAGCAGCAGAGAGAGGCTGATCCAGTCCAGATGACGACGGCAGACGCAGTCAGACCGGCGGGTGGTAAGTCTCATGTTCTAAACACTACACACGCTGACACTGACACTTCATCTAGCGGTTCAGGTTCAGACAGTGGGGAGGACCTAGGGCTAGTTGGGAAAGGGCAGCGTAGAATGTTTAGATGGATAAAAAAGATGGCGGCGGATCAGGCAAAGAGGAGGTCTGGGGGTCCAGGGCAGACAGAGGGGCTGGTGGGGGCAGCAGGCCCCGGTCCCAATATGCCCCTGGAGGCACCAGTTCCACGTAAAGTAGCGGCTCAGGGAGACACGTATCCTTGCCTGGTGCACTCCCTTCATGGCCATCTTAAGGCGAAGGTTATTAAAAAAATTCAGGAAGGCCGTTACGTTAACATTTTTGTACTCTCGCTGGATGTGTTCAGGGCCAAAGAACGGGCCATGGATGGATCTGGGTCCCAAAAGGGTGCGTAGGCCAGAGACCTATGAAGAATGGTTGATATGCTTCAAGGGTCCTGGTGTTCTGCTATGTGGATAGGTGGCCCTACAGGGGCACAACCTGTTCAAATACAAGGACACCATTGAGGACATCCATGTCAGGATTAAAGAGGGCGCATGGCGTGAGTACGACATGGGCCTTCCAATGCAAAATGGTTGGCAACCCCCTGCTACATTTTGGAACACAGGATATGCACCTTTGGTCCAAATTGGGCTTGGAGGGCTCATCTCCCCTCCCCTTCGCGTAAGGAGCAGGGGGCGGGCTGGGCAGAAGCAGGGCAGACGGGGCAGAGAGTACTGGAAATTCCAGGACAAATTGTGTGAGAGGGGGAGCAACTGTTCCTTTCGGCACATCTGCAAGTACTGTGGAGGACCCCACCCAGGAGCGGAATGTGGGAAAAGAAAGGAGCAGGGACAGTCCAGACCGGCCATTAAGCTGGGAACTGGAGTCAAGGGCCCCAACACCACTTAAACTGTCAGCCATGATGCTGTGGCTGGCGGATTACCCGGATCAGGAGGCAGCGGAGCTACTCCGGATCGGGTTGGGGGAGGGATTTCGGATACCGGTGCGGGGTATGGTTTCAGGATCGGGGGTTCATAGGAACCTGAAGACAGCCTATGAGTTCCCTCAGGTGGTTAGGGACAAATTGGCAAAGGAGGTTGCGTTGGGCCGGGTGTCCGGTCCGTTCGCGGACATTCCGATCGCGGGCCTTGTGGTCTCCCCTTTGGGGGTCGTCCCTAAAAAGGAGGCAGGAAAGTTCAGATTGATTCATCACCTGTCCTTCCCTAAAGGTTCGTCGGTGAACGACGCCATTGATCCGGAACTTAGCACAGTGCACTATCAATCTTTCGATGAAGCGCTGGCTCTGGTACGGGCAATGGGCCCCGGGGCTTTGATGGCAAAGCTGGACATTGAGTCAGCTTTTAGACTATTGCCATTGCACCCCTCAGCCTTTAGGCTTATGGAGATGAAGTTCGAAGGGGCATTTTATGTGGACAGGTGTTTGCCCATGGGGTGTTCGCTGTCCTGCTCTCTGTTTGAGTGTTTCAGCTCATTCCTTCATTGGGTGGTGCAGGAGGCATCTGGTGGGTGGGTCAGTGGCCCCACTCCTGGATGACTTTTCGCTGGTAGGGGAGAGGCGCGTTGCAACGGAGTGCGCACAGCTCATGGATGTAATGAGGGATATAACAGAGAGTTTCGGAGTTCCCTGGCTGCTGACAAGACAGAGGGCCCGTGTACTTGCCTAACGTTCTTGGGGATAGAGATTGATATGGTCAGTGGCTCTATGCAGATTGCCCGGACAATAAGGTGGTGAGCGTATGCGACATATGGTGCGGCTGGTGCAGGGGCAAGAGAAGGTTACCAGGAGGGAGGTGGCAATCCCTTTTAGGACTGCTGAATTTCGCCGGAAGGGCAATTCCAATGGGCAGGGGTCCTTTAACAGGCGCCTGGAAGGGCAGCTGAAAGGGGGCCAGTTTGAGGTGGCAAATGGTTGAGAATCTCTGCAGAAGTGAGGGATGAATCTGAGTGTGTGGACACATTTCTGTCACACTTCAATGGGGTTTGTCTTTGGAGGACACCCGACTGTTTCTAATCAGGTGGTTGCCACCTGTTCACCGATGCTAGCCAGCGGATTCGGGTATGGGGCATACCTGGACGGTGAATGGAGTGGCGGGGGCCATGGCCTCGTGAATGGTGTTGAGGCCGGCTGGGTCAGGGAACCTGACTTTGCTGGAGCTCTTCCCGATTGTGACTGCGGTGGATATTTGGGAAGGAGGCTGGCTAACAGATCAGTGGTGTTCTGGGTCGGACAATTTTGAGTGTGGGTGTACGCCATTAACAAACTGTCCGCATCCTCCCCAGGGGGTAGTGTGCTACTTGAGGCACCTGGGTGTTGCGCTGCTTGGAGCTCAACATCACTTTCACGGCCAAACACGTCCCGGGGGTGCATAACGTTGTTGCTGATGCACTCTTTCAATTCACTGGGGGCAGTTTAGGAAGGCAGCGCCCAGGGCCGAGGAGGGTCTAACCATGCCCGTCTTTTCTTTGGCAGCTGTTCCAGGTTGGGAGGGCATCCTCCCCTTAATCAGGTTGTCGCTGGGCACCAAAGACTTGGGCTACGTACGTGAGTCACTGGAGCAAATGGGTTGGCGTTCTGCAACAGATGGGAGTGCGGGTGAAAGACGCTTCCTGACCGGGTTCAGGTACTGGAATGGTTGGCACAGCTAAGGCTCGGTAGGGTCTAGTTAGAATGGGAGCTGCAGGCAAATTGGCAGCGCTAGCGTTCTTTAACAAGGCATTGGGCTATGTCGACCACATCCAGGTCATTCTTGTTAGGCCAGGGTGCTGAAAGGCTGGGAGCCCATAACGTTGGGTCGATTAAGGCAATTGGCGGTACAATTGCAATCGATTTGTACATCGGAGTATGAAAGGCTCCTGTTTAAAGCGGCATTTGCTTTGGCGTTTGCTGGAAACTTGTAATCTGGTCCATAGTGTTAGCACTGTAGATTAATACTCTAGGAGGAAACAGGAGTAGAAACTCTTTTTTTTTTTTTTTTAAATAGTTAATCAGAGTGACAAAACAAAAAGGATTTCCAATTACTTCTAATAATTGAGAGCCAGGCTTGCTCAGCCTAAGCACCACTAACTGCTTTAAATAAAAAAAAGAGTTTCTACTCCTGTTTCCTCCTAGAGTATTAATCTACAGTGCTAACACTATGGACCAGATTACAAGTTTCGCAAGAGCGACCAGCACTGCGGAATCTGTTGGCACTCTACAAATTCCTGATAATAATAATACTAATAATAATAATAATATTTGCGATTCACTTAGTAATACAGCACACATTTATTACATTAGGTGCATGTGAATGTACTTTTTCATTTCCATTGCACGGAAGCATTGTGCTCACAAGATCGTGCTTCCATAGGCTCCAATGAAAGCCTCATATCATGCCGTCAAACATGGCATGAGAATCTAGTGCAACAAAGGGGGTAAAGTTGCACAGTGATGGGCAGCAGATTTAAATATATATGTATATAAGCATATACAAACAGTTCCCTATAGGACCACTATGTAAAAGTACTTTGTTTCTGGAAATTGATCTATATATAAATATGTGTGTATTTATATATATTTATATGTGTGTGTGTATAAATAAATATAGTAAGTAAGCACTAATCATAATCTTTAGTAATTTTAAAATATTTAAGGAACATATTTAGCATCCAAGTTTTATGTTTTATGTGCTTGTAAGTAAAAAAAAAATGTTAAAAATGTATCTTAACGTAATGACCACCCGTGCCTAATACAGGATTCTTTCCGAAAGGTTAACAGGACACATCTGTGCTACATGTCTAAGGGGGATTAAAAAACAAAAACTGTATTATTATTTAAACTACATTTTTGGCATTCTGTATTCCATATGTTCAGCTGTGGGAATAAATATTTTGCATAGATATTGATGAAGAAATACCATACCCCATGTATTATCTTTACCTGATTGTACATTGCAGATAAAAATGTTAGACATATGTTGAAATTATAAAAAGCATATCTAAATTATTGAATACTTTATCTCCATATATTATTTCATATTAAATTGATCAATATTAAATTATAAGGACGTTAAAGTCAATTTCCTTTTTGTATCTAAAATTGTTTGTTCCATTGCAAAAAATCTGCATGCAAAATAAATTGAATAATAAGTATTTAAAATTGTAACTTTGTTAATATATGCATGGTTTTGCAGTCTCAGAAAACACTCCTTGAAACACCTCTTAATTATTGTTTAGCTTTCTTCAACTTCAACAACCAGATACAAGCAAACTCTTGCACATATCAACTAGTCACTGTGCACTATGTAGGAGCATCAGGAGTTGGCATTCCATGAATGCAAAGTGAGATCTATTCCAATCCATTAGAAAATTATTGTTTTATAAAAAAAATTAAAAATATAGCTCAAATAATAATTTTAAATTTTCAACTGGGGGGGCGGAGCCAACTGCCAAAGCAGAAAGACGCATCTCTCTGGAGCTCCTGCTGTCTGTCTAAATATGCTACTATTCTGAGCACATTAAGGAACCCTACAGTACACTCTGATTCTCACTAAGCCTGGAAGAGTGCGTTGACTGTTTTTATGGTGGTGAAAAACGCATTGTTAGACACCTTCTCGGCATAGGAATCTTTCTGGCCTGCTATGTTGGCTATCTGAGGTGATACGCCATTTTGAGGATTAACCGCGCATAAATACTTATACAGGGGAGTCATCTATATACTAAGCTATGGCGAAGCATGTTATGTCCATGCTGCATAATTTAATGCTCACTTTAGATGTCCATCAGGATGAACAGATAGCGGTGCTTAGAGCAGCTATGAACGGGTCCCAGGCTATGCCGACAATTAGCGGGGCTGTTGAGACAACCAGAGGATATACATCGACCATTCTACACATGAGCTGCGATACTCCTCTACACCCAGAGACTGTTCAAAGCGATGATATCAGTGGCCCTGAATCCCAAATAGTGGAATCTACGAACCTGAGCACGCAACTAAGCCCCCAACAGCCAATTACCTCTAAAAAGGAAAAAACCTGTTCTAAACAGCGAGAGGCTGGGCCTTTATTAGCCCCAACAGCAGCTTCCACGGGCAACAATGCAGCAGATCCGCCAGCAAAGTTATGGTCAGAGCCTCAAGAAATTTTATCCCTAGAACTTGCTCTCCCTGCCGTCAGCTCTCGGGCTACAGCAGGCCTGTTCACTGATGCTCCATATATGGGCTGCAAGGTTCCGCTGACTGCCACGTATGAAGGGGCCACGGCTGGATTTACTCCTACGATCGGACAGCCAGTTTGGTTTGGCCAGAGACTTTCTACCTATGTGTACTGTAGCACCTGCAGGCCGCTCTATACTTACCATCCTCGAAGTAATAGCCTGATTCCTGGACGGAAAAACCTTTTTATCTGGCTATGCAGTCCCTTTACCGCAGCGCAATCAGCAAGAAGTGGAGTCATCATGGCTGCAGGCATTGGTTAAAAGACAGTCTTCACAAGTAACTACGAGTGTCCCTTCATCATAAACTGTTTTTTTTTTTTTTTTTTTTTGGTTGCTCCTGATATTTACTTGATGTCTTTGGAACTGGGGCTAATTAATATTAATATTAACTTTATTGTAATTCACAAATATAAGCTTCTACTATTTCCAAGTTTTAGCCTGTATTTTGAATGACTCTGGCATTGTCTTACGTAGGACAATCCTTCATGAAGGTGGTTGTTATATGTTTAGATAAGATTGGAATTGCTCATACCTCCTCAAATAACGATGTATAGCTCACCATGTTATGCTATTTATCAGTTCCTTAATTGCACATCCTCTTTAATGTACGAAGTACCAGAGTGCTTTCTATTACAATATATTTACTCACTAATGTGAGTTTTAACTACATGGTCTAGATAAGGAGTGCCACCTATATTAACTATCTTCCTCCTTATTGTGCTAAAAAATGCTATTATATTCAGATATAGGAAGGCATGGTCTTATAGCTAACTATTATTTGATCCTGTTACAGTTGTGTGTATTAACCCTAGAGTTTTTTTCCTTAAAGCCTCTCATGAAATAAGTTGCTGTAGCTTTGTAATTGTGACATAACAGCTATGGGGTATGTTTATTTAACTCAGCTACAATGTGAAAGTCGAATGTATATATATGATTGACAGCCCCATTGTTTGGTAACATTAGCATACTTACATATGTTCTTAACTTGCAGTTGGATGTTGTTTGGGCTTCCCATGTCAAAGCAGCGATAGCTGTTTATTTCTCATCTCCTTTCCTCACGCCATAAATATGTTTATCGGTAACCCCTGATGCCCCCTAGGTATATAAGTTAAGATTACTACTAGCTGCTGTACCGGAGTCTTTTGTTTATCCATTTGAATAATATAGCCATACAACAGATTTCTATAGCCCCTATAATTCTTATAGTATATGTATAGCTCCTTGCTCTCATATTCACTTGCAAAAGTATCAAACTCCTAAACCACTAGAATACTCATAGGGCTTTTCATATATTGCTAAACAAGAGCAGATTGTCTTTTTTTTTCTTATACTGTCACACTATATGAAAGGTCTTAATATAATATTATTATTAGTAATCTTAGTTAGTGAACATTATAGGTAAGCACTTCCTCTAATATGGGTACTGCAACTACTATAGCTCCAGATTCTTTATTGTTTATGCCTTTTAATTTCCTTACTGTAAGCTAAGGCTATAATAGCACTATCACACGAGCCCAGACTGGATCTCAGTCTTAATAAGTGGGCTTGATATCTATGTTTGACATTTAGCAACGCCCAATTGCTCACAATAGAAGACTAAGCTATACTCTCACCTCTACGTCCCTGTAAGAGGGCTATATTTGCTCCATGTGAGTACATTTGAAGGGTTATGTGACAGAGTCTCTCTAACAGGTTGAGTTTAGATTTGGAGTTACTCTGCTACAAATGTTAGGTTATAGAAGGTTAAGAAATGGTATTCAACTGATATAGTTTTCATATATATGTGTGTGTTAACTTACCAAACTCCATATGATTATTAGTGTTGCTTTTTTATACAGGTAAAAAAAACTGGAGAGTTACCCCCCATGTTCCTTAGTTGACCTATATATGTTTATATGTATGTGGCTCCGCCCTCCTCCCTTTCCCTCACATGCAGAGCGGTGCTTACCCGCTGGATATCCCCCCCCCTCCTACTATATGCTTATTGTCTCATTTCTTGCAGCCCCTAAGGAGCTGCTTACTGGACCATCAGTTATTTCTCCTACAATTCTGGTCCATTGGGCCTAAAATTATATCTCTAATTGGCCAGTCATCTTTGCTAGTTTATTGAAAAATCGAGGTTTCATTAGCCTACTATTAATGTTTTATATAACTGTTGAAATGTTATACTTAGTCATGTCTGTATCTTTTTCTCTTATCAAAAAGGCGTATTATGTTTTATGTTTAATATGCAAAACCTCAATAAAAAATATTTAAAAAAAAATTTCAAATGGTTAAAAACAACAAAAATAGAACTATAATATTCAGAATTTATCATTTCAGTTGTTTGTATATGTAAAATGTGTTAATAATAAAATAACCCAAAATTATATGTAATTGTTAATGTATCATGTATTGATATTATTTTTAAGAGAACAAAAAATAAATTAACTCCTTAACAACCAATGACATACCCTGTACATCGCTAGCATTTCAATGGAACTTGCTTTTTTAACAGTGAGGCTCTTGCCGCTGCTGGTAACCCCCATGCTATTACAGGCCAAAAAACCCTTAAGACCAGTGACATACAGGGTATTCTGTGGTCGTTAAGGGGTTAGCATTTGTTATAGGTAGCCATCATTAATATTGAATTAATAAAATGTCATGTTTTGACAGTGCACATTTTGTGCTTATGAGGGTCTTGGAAAATTTCCATAAAATCCCATTGTGTGGTCTGTGAATATGTGTTTTCCTTTAGTTTAACCATATATTGTTCCACATCTGTTTAACCACACTTCTCACTGTTGTTTAGACAGTGGCTATTCACATTGATTAGAAAGGAGACAAAACATCACCATGGGTGACTACGAGCCCTATGTACTAAGCCCTGTGCTGACAAGGTTCTCAATTTGAGAACCTCTCTGCACAGCTTTGCATCAAAAGCATGAGTGTGTAATGTCACCTCCTTCTAGGGTTGCCATCCATCCCTTAAAATACAGAATACTTATAATTTACACAGGGAGGAATATGAAAACTGTTGTCCAGAAACACAATTCATGTTCCTCCCTGCACTCCCTGCAGCATGTGTAACTCATAAGTGTCCAGGAAAACATGACCGAGGTGGCAACCCTACCTCCTTCTCTTGTGCGACCAATTGTGTGAGAGAATGGTGTGATTTCAATACGTCACCTCTGAGGGGGCGGAGAGTGTAAGAAGCAGCGGCTTTAAGACGGGAAGCACGCTGCTTAGTACATGGATATTAAAACTGACATTAACCTCCAGATAATGATGCTTCCACTTGACTAATCAAGAGTACCATGTGTGCATATGTCCTAATAATTGGCTATATAATTACAGGGACAACAAATTGGGGTAAAAAATTAAAAAGGGCTGTTAGAGAGTGAACATTTATAGACTGTCGTTAAGCCACAGCAGGCTTTAGCAGTTGTACCTTACTTGGGGACTCTATAAAAGAAAATAAATAACAACCTGCTCATCACATTGCATTATTTTTAAATCTAACATCTGGTAGAATATAAAAACACACTATGCAGACCACAACTAGAGATATTAACCATTAAGGCATAATTGCAACTGATTATTGGGAGGGAATATAGATTTTTATAGCATAAACAATTTACATTTAGAACTTCTGTTTTAAAGCACTGATATCTTTTAATAATAAGAAGAGGGTGATTTAATGAGATCAGTTGAGCACTATGCAGGCTGTCTCATGATTACCTCAGCAAGTAGGACTCATAGTAGTGGAGACATTCCATGCCCCCCAGCTGTTAGGTCTGTAACAAGCAAACCAACATGTCTTGCTGCCCCGGCAGCAGGCAACAAAGCTGAATAAAAAAGAATAGCAGCAATAGGCTGAATTACTCCATTACAGGACATAAAAAGTAAGCTTACTGAGTAAATGTTTTAGCAGAAGGATCATCGAATTTGAAATTAACGTGCAATATAGTGGAAAGCCATACATAACCCCCCCCCCTCATAAATTAAAATGTACGTAACAAATTATACATTAATGCCTTTAAGGCACATAGTCATACATCATGGCAATTGGAGAACATCAAAAATTACAGTTGCAGCCTCAAATAACAATAACTGCCATCCGTATCACCTCACAGTATGCCAGGCAAAAGATTGTAAGATAATCAGTAGTGGTCAAACGTAGCAGTACATTTCTCTATCTAGCCCCAAAGTGACAATGAGCAGTAAAATATTTGAACAGATTCCAAGTATACAACATACCTATTATTTCTGATAAATTGGGCTACAGTAGTTAGGTAAGATAATTTACATAAGTACACATATCACAAACATCAGAGAGGTAGACTTAGTGTATGTAGTCCCACTAATGAGTCTAGTAATGTCTACGGCTCGAATACATTTTAGTGGTACATATAGGTATCTACAATATGAGCATGGCAATAATCATGTTAACAACCTACAGATACAGCATCAGGGGGTATTGGAATATGAGCAGCCTCAAAGAAGACGACAAGTGATACAATGGGGCCGATTTATAATGCTCCATATGGAGCTTGATGCCCCTGTTTCCGCGCCAGCCTTCAGTCTCTCCAGAAACAGAAGTTATGAAGCAGCGGTCTAAAGACCACTGCTCCATAACATGTCCTCCTGCTCTGAGGCCGCGGACAGAATCGATTGGTTTGATTGACACCCCCTGCTAGCGGCCGATTGGCAGCGGATCTGCAGGAGGCGGCATTGCACCAGCAGTTCACAAGAACTGCTGGTGCAATGATAAATGCCGTCAGCGTATGCTGTCAGCATTTATCGATGTGCAGCGGACATGATACGTTACATCGTATCATGTCTGCTCGTATGGTAAATCTACCCCAATAAGTGACATCTCTAATCCACTCTGATCTGCTTAATCAGGGAGATAGAAGCAATAAAGTCCACAACAGGGTGGTAGATATGTGGAATAAAGCCACCTGGGTCCCACACCAATAGACATTCAGACAGCATTGGTCTCGAATTCCGATGTCTCTGTAACATGATATGTAAGTGGGGTCCATAGCTAATCCATCTTCTAGGGTATCACATATTTTTTTTTCTTCTTAATGGATGGGAATTTTTTATTTGTGTAAGAGACTCTGTAGAATGAGCGCTGACATTTAGTATGCCACTGTGTAAGTCCTATTCGGTTCCAGTGAGTATATCTCAAGAATGGGCTTATTTGTCTATTGTAAGGGCACATGCTCCAGGATTGGATGCTTCTGCATATCACACAGCACTGGAGCATCTGGGCATAGTATTAAGTGCAGCTACAGACTACTTTGGAAAGACAGGAGAAAATCTCTGCAGCAAGCATTATTGAATGATAATCCAACAAGTCGGTCAACACGAGAAGCAAGTCTTTGGGACTAGTCGCCATGATAGTAGCTAATTTCTGAAGTCTCCTTAAAATGAATTTCCAGGGTAGTATTTGTTTCATGTAAATAGCTGTAGTGCATCTTAATCAGTAAAAGTCTCTGAGTAAGACTTATATACCTGACATGCTGGGGGTGGGGGTCTCCAAAGTCTATATCAGGTTACAGTAGTCATAAGCACATCAAACTTGATATCAATCGGTTTACAAATGTAAACAGGATGATAGTCTTATATTTTGAACCCATCATGATGTAGGTGTGAATGATAATCGGCAGATTACCATCATCATACACAGAGCTCCTGATATTTCAAACCAGCATGGTTGCTGCCTAGACATGCCCCCCATTTTTTTTTTTTTATAACCACATAACAGGTTGTCAGGACACAACTCTTTAAATTCACACATTGTTTGTTGCATCTTAAAGAGGGAATAATAATTTGTAAAACATGTTTGTTTGTTTTAACAAAAAACAACTGATGTTCCTTTACTGAGAAATAAACATATTTGGTTCTCATGCTTGTTGTTACCATTAACCAACAACAGAGCTGTGGGTGCTTCTTTACAATGGACCAGGTCTGCACTTCCTGTTAGTTTAAAAAACAAATGAACAACTTTACCTTAACCTTTTTCATACATTAAATATATTTTTAACATATTTATATAGTGCAATTTTATATGCATGATAGTTTTATGTCACATTAAATGGTGTGGCATAAGATCAAGGCTTTGTGATCAACCGATTATCAGGGTTTAAATGCAGAAGATAATTTATTACAAAAAATTAAATTGTTCTCATGAAAGTAGAAGTTTATATTTATTTTTTCACTAGAATGTCCCTTCAACAATATCAAGTGTAATGCCCAGCACTAATACTGCATAGGCAAAAAGGCCTCAAGAGGCTAAGACATTTCTTCCAAATCCTCACTATTAAGCAATCCTCTTTACTTTTTTGTTGCACAGATTTAGCATAAATTACTCCCGTTGTAAACAGGACTTTATATTTCATACTCCAGAGCCATGAATTTAATTAAATGGCAAATGTAAAAGCTGGGAGCAAAGGCTTTTTATGAGCATTAACAACAGGGAAGACCTCATTTCTAAAAATTGTTTTGGCATGACATATTGGATTTTGGCCTAACTGTTTTTATGTGCTCAGAAACAAAAATAAACAAAATGATTAAAAGCACAAAGGCCCTTACCAAATATTCTCTCCGTTCAATTTTGAAGTTGCAGCCAATGACTTTCAAAGCATAATTGTTCAAACATTTATGCACATTAAATCCACAATTTTAGTATTTGTTTTTATACTAATAAATAAGGATTAAATGTTTTGTTTAGTGCATTGAACACAATTTAGTAGCTTTTCCTACTTATTGTTTCGTTTCAGAAAAAAAAAAAAGAATGAATCCATATTAACAGATAATGGAAGCCATAGTTCATTGTATATTCTATTTAGTAGAGCGCAATGGCCTCTATATTATAGTAGCTAAGGTAAAATACAACAAACTTCTCTTGCTTGTTTACATACTCATACTTATAAAATATACTAATGAAAGCACACTTTATAATGGCAATATGAAGCTTCTGCATGTGAATATATTCAAGTACTTAGCAATAGAAACAGCTTAAAGTAACAATAACAATGCACTCATGTTTAATGTTTTGGAGTGGTCACCAGATTATTTGTTTAAAACTTTATGATGTCATATTATCACTTTAAATGATACGTTTTTATATATCTTATATATAGTAATATTCTAAAATCAATTATTCTTATGTTAGTGTCATTCCTAAATGCAAACAAGTTTGTGCAAAGCCCTCTTGTGATAGTGATTTATACAGTTTTATTGTAGAGCTTCATCCCAACATGATGTGGTGAAAAACAGCTGTTTCAATGTCCATGCATCAATATATACTTACACATTTTTTTTATGTTTATCCTTTATATATTGGAGTCTTGACCTTAGGTTACCTATAGAGTTTTACCAGTGTACGTCTGGTACTGTGCTGAGATGAGATCAATCAGAGTAGGGCTGCACTAAGTTGTGCTCAGTAAGTGTGGCTGGAGTCTAGGATTCTTATGCAGTAAGAATGGAGCAAGGGTGCACTATGCCTATCCTGAAATAGGAGATTGTGGGAAAAGAGTGTTCTAAGGGAGTATTCCTGCTTTTCTTATGGCTCCAAGATCAGCAGGAGAAGTGTTAAAATAATCTTAGTGACATCATTCAGTGTTGGGTAATTCTTCATGAAAGTCCTAGCATTCCGCCTTCTAACCTGGTTTTGACCCTTGCCTGTACTTGCCCACATATACAAGCGCTTACCAAATCCTGCCGTTCACACCTACACAACATTTCCAGAATTTGTCCCTTCCTTACTCAAAAAAACAACAAAAATAATAATTAATTCCCTCATTTTGTCACGCATTGATTATTGCAATCTACTTCAAAATGTCCTTCCAAAACACTGCCTCTCCTCCCTTCAATCTATTATGAATGCTTCTGCTAGACTAATCCACATAAGTTGACGATCTACATCAGCTGCTCCATTCTGTCAGTCTCTACACTGGTTCCCCATACACTCCAGAATACAAATTAAAGCATTAACCCTAACTTACATAGCACTCAACAGTCTAACTCCCAACTATATTTCCTCTCTCATTGTGAAATATTCCCCATCCCGTCCTCTTTGATCAACCTCTGACCTACATCCCTACACTCCTGTTATCTCTACGTCCCACTCCTGTCTCCAGGACTTCGCACGTGCTGCTTCTGTCCCCTGGAATTCTCTACCCCACTCCATAAGACTGTCTCCAACCTTGTATAGTTTCAGACGCTCTTTGAAAACCCACCTATTTAGAGAGGCTTACCATCTCTCCTCCGTCTCACATCCTAATTAAACTAATACATGAACTGACTGACTCACTGCTGCAACTACAACCAATGTGACAAGCTACCCCAGATTTATGTCTCTGCATCCTAAACCTGTAGACTGTGAGCTCTCCGGAGCAGGGCCCTTTTCCTCCTGTACTAGATTTGTTTAGCTTTGTTATATTTTGTATTTATCACAAATACTTGTCATTGCATACCCCTATCACTGTACCCATCACTACAGAATTTGGCAGCGCTATACAAATAAATGATAATAATAATAATAATAATAATAATAATAATAATAATACTTGGACTAACTGTCTGGCTTTACCCCTGTCTCTATCTTGAACTGTGTATTTTGATAACTTCTACTGACTATTGGAATTGTACTTTGGATTATGTTTCTGCCTGCCCTTTGGGCTCTGGCGCCTGGCTGTTATTGGATACTGTGGTTCCTGTCTCTAGCTTTTCTTCTCACTAATTTTCTGTATACTTCATGAATTCTTATACTAGCCCCAGTTTTATATATATATATATATATATATACATATATTTCAAAATATGTAAACTAGTAGGTCACGGTTGACTTATAGAGGCCCATTTGCTTCAGACTCGCCAGAAACACAAGTTATGGAGCAGCAGTGTAAAGACCACTGCTCCATAAGCCTGTCCGCCTGCTCTGTTGAGGCGGACAGGAATAGCCACAATACAACCCGATCGAGTACGATCAGGTTGATTGACACTCCCCTGCTGGCGGCCTATTGGCCGTGAGTCTCCAGGGGGCGGCGTTGCACCAGCAGCTCTTGTGAGCTGTTGGTGCAATGCTGAATACAGAGCGTATTGCTCTCCGCATTCATAGATGTCTGTCGGACCTGATCCGCACTGTCAGATCAGGTCCGACAGACATATATGATAATTCGGCCTCATAATCTCTGTATAGCATAACCATCTAGATATATGCACACGGCCGTTTATGAACTAGGTGCAGACCCTTAAATTAAATTATATAATACGGTATAGAAAAGAATCATATACCTAGTGGGTCACAATATACTCACTAAAAAGACAGGGAATTCCGCACTCATTAAAAATTACGTCCATCGTGTTATACATTTTTTTATTTTCCTCAAATTAGATTGAGTTCACACTGTAGAAAAAACGGCATTAAGATGCCCTCATTAGCAAACCACATACACATTATCAATACATTAAAACATATATATAAAGAGAAAAAAAAAATATATATATACATGGGAGTCGTCGTGTTAAATTCTACCTACTCCTTGAGTTATGGTGCATGTATACTAAAAGGGTTTTTCTACACACCCCAATAATTAAAGTTATGGATGTGGTCTATATAGTAAATGGGTAAATAGAATTATAGTACAGTTGGCACTTTGATAACGTGGGGTATAGATGGTGCAACTGTGTAAATGTCACTTTGGTTGGATTAATGTGCTGTTCAATTGCTTTTTTGAGATTTTACTATGTTATTTGTAAATTTGTACATAACTAGGTATATACACTACCGTTTCCTATTGTGGTCTCAGCTGTGTAGGTTCAGATTACATGTGTTTTGCTAGACACCCTTACATGTTTCTGTTGAAGGCTTTGGCCTCTATTTAACAAGGTCTGGCGGACCTGATCGGACAGTACGGATCAGATCCGCCAGACCTCGCTGAATACGGAGAGCAATATGCTCTCCGTATTCAGCATTGCACCAGCAGCTCACAAGAGCTGCTGGTGCAACGCCACCCCTGCAGACTCGCGGCCAATCCAGGGAGGTGTAAATCAACCCGATCGGGTTGATTTTCAGCAATGTCTGTCCGCCTGCTCAGAGCAGGCGGACAGGTTATGGAGCAGCGGTCTTTGTGACCGCTGCTACATAACTGCTGTTTCTGGCGAGTCTGAAGACTTGCCAGAAACATGGGCCGTCAAGCACCTTTCGGAGCTTGATAGATAGGCCCCTTTGTGTACATCATCACCATGACAACTGGTGACATGGTTGGTGGTTTTGATGGGCGCTCAATGATGATGTAATTTGTTTGCGCCGTAGCAACCGGGGGGGGGCCGGTTTGAATTAGGGTGCGTCTTATTGTATCTTATAACAGCTGACACCTGTTGATGTATCATGTATGGAGAATTTAGGTTAGGCTTCGTAGGATGTTTATGTCTGCACGGCCTCTATTGAGAAAGGCTCCTGTGAGAGCCGAAATGTTTGGGCAAGGCCCTTGTTTTTTCATGTGTTTTGCAAAAATCCCTGTGTGTTGTGCCTGCTTGGGGTGAATTTAAAACGCTGGAGCCGGGCGTATGGTTCATCAGGACTGTGTGTGTGTATGTATATATATATATATATATATATATATATATATATTTATATTTAAGAATAAATAGAACATATGCTACTTTGTGAAGAACATTAGAATGGGGAATATTCCTATTTCATGTCGGATTAAATGCAATTGGGTTTGTGTGTGACTATGGTTGTTTGCAAAACTTGTTGGGTTTTCATGCTCCATTGAAGTCTATGGGGGAATATGTTACCCCGGGTGTGATATTCTATTTTTTGTGTGCATCGGTTTAGTGCTCATGTGCAAATTTCTTTCTTTCAACTCATAATATAAGCACAACCCGACACACACAAAAACCCTCGTCTACTGAAGTTAATGTTGGAGCCCTAATTTGCGCTCCACTTGTAATCTGGCCCTAAATCAGTAACATAATTGGTGAAGCCATGATGATATAATCCACTGTATGTAGATTTGGCTGAGAAGGTAAACACAATGGCCTAGATTTGGAGTTCGGCGGTAGCCGTCAAAACCAGCGTTAGAGGCTCCTAACGCTGGTTTTAGGCTACCGCCGGTATTTGGAGTCAGTGATTAAAGGGTCTAACGCTCACTTTTCAGCCGCGACTTTTCCATACCGCAGATCCCCCTACGCCATTTGCGTATCCTATCTTTTCAATGGGATCTTTCTAACGCTGGTATTTAGAGTCATTTCTGAAGTGAGCGTTAGAGCTCTAACGACAAAACTCCAGCCGCCTGAAAAAAGCAGGAGTTAAGAGCTTTCTGGCTAACGCCGGTTCATAAAGCTCTTAACTACTGTACCCTAAAGTACACTAACACCCATAAACTACCTATGTACCCCTAAACCGAGGTCCCCCCACATCGCCGCCACTCGATTAAAATTTTTAACCCCTAATCTGCCGACCGCCACCTATGTTATCCTTATGTACCCCTAATCTGCTGCCCCTAACCCCGCCGACCCCTATATTATATTTATTAACCCCTAACTTGCCCCACACAACGTCGCCGCCAGCTACTTAAAATAATTAACCCCTAATCTTCCGACCGCAAATCGCCGCCACCTACGTTATCCCTATGTACCCCTAATCTGCTGCCCCTAACATCGCCGACCCCTATATTATATTTATTAACCCCTAATCTGCCCCCCTCAACGTCGCCGACACCTGCCTACACTTATTAACCCCTAATCTGCCGAGCGGACCTGAGCGCTACTATAATAAAGTTATGAACCCCTAACCCGCCTCACTAACCCTATCATAAATAGTATTAACCCCTAATCTGCCCTCCCTAACATCGCCGACACCTAACTTCAATTATTAACCCCTAATCTGCTGACCGGAGCTCACCGCTATTCTAATAAATTGATTAACCCCTAAAGCTAAGTCTAACCCTAACACTAACACCCCCCTAAGTTAAATATAATTTTTATCTAACGAAATAAATTAACTCTTATTAAATAAATTATTCCTATTTAAATCTAAATACTTACCTGTAAAATAAATCCTAATATAGCTACAATATAAATTATAATTATATTATAGCTATTTTAGGATTAATATTTATTTTACAGGCAACTTTGTAATTATTTTAACCAGGTACAATAGCTATTAAATAGTTAAGAACTATTTAATAGTTACCTAGTTAAAATAATAACAAATTTACCTGTAAAATAAATCCTAACCTAAGATATAATTAAACCTAACACTACCCTATCAATAAAATAATTAAATAAACTACCTACAATTACCTACAATTAACCTAACACTACACTATCAATAAATTAATTAAACACAATTCCTACAAATAAATACAATTAAATAAACTAGCTAAAGTACAAAAAATAAAAAAGAACTAAGTTACAGAAAATAAAAAAATATTTACAAACATAAGAAAAATATTACAACAATTTTAAAATAATTACACCTACTCTAAGCCCCCTAATAAAATAACAAAGCCCCCCAAAATAAAAAATTCCCTACCCTATTCTAAATTAAAAAAGTTACAAGCTCTTTTACCTTACCAGCCCTGAACAGGGCCCTTTGCGGGGCATGCCCCAAGAATTTCAGCTCTTTTGCCTGTAAAAGAATAAATACAATACCCCCCCCCCAACATTACAACCCACCACCCACATACCCCTAATCTAACCCAAACCCCCCTTAAATAAACCTAACACTAAGCCCCTGAAGATCTTCCTACCTTGTCTTCACCATACCAGGTTCACCGATCCGTCCTGAAGAGCTCCTCCGATGTCCTGATCCAGGCCCAAGCGGGGGCTGAAGAGGTCCATGATCCGGTCAAAGTCTTCATCCAAGCGGGGCAGAAGAGGATCTTCCATCCGATTGAAGTCATCATCCAGGCGGCATCTTCTATGGTCTTCCATCCGGAGCGAAGCGGCAGGATCCTGAAGACCTCCAGCGCGGAACATCCATCCGGACCGACGACTGAACGACGAATGACTGTTCCTTTAAGGGACGTCATCCAAGATGGCGTCCCTCGAATTCCAATTGGCTGATAGGATTCTATCAGCCAATCGGAATTAAGGTAGGAATTTTCTGATTGGCTGATGGAATCAGCCAATCAGAATCAAGTTCAATCCGATTGGCTGATCCAATCAGCCAATCAGATTGAGCTTGCATTCTATTGGCTGTTCCGATCAGCCAATAGAATGCGAGCTCAATCTGATTGGCTGATTGGATCAGCCAATCGGATTGAACTAGATTCTGATTGGCTGATTCCATCAGCCAATCAGAAAATTCCTACCTTAATTCTGATTGGCTGATAGAATCCTATCAGCCAATCGGAATTCGAGGGACGCCATCTTGGATGACGTCCCTTAAAGGAACAGTCATTCGTCGTTCAGTCGTCGGTCCGGATGGATGTTCCGCGCTGGAGGTCTTCAGGATCCTGCCGCTTCGCTCCGGATGGAAGACCATAGAAGATGCCGCCTGGATGATGACTTCAATCGGATGGAAGATCCTCTTCTGCCCCGCTTGGATGAAGACTTTGACCGGATCATGGACCTCTTCAGCCCCCGCTTGGGCTTGGATCAGGACATCGGAGGAGCTCTTCAGGACGGATCGGTGAACCTGGTATGGTGAAGACAAGGTAGGAAGATCTTCAGGGGCTTAGTGTTAGGTTTATTTAAGGGGGGTTTGGGTTAGATTAGGGGTATGTGGGTGGTGGGTTGTAATGTTGGGGGGGGGGTATTGTATTTATTCTTTTACAGGCAAAAGAGCTGAATTTCTTGGGGCATGCCCCGCAAAGGGCCCTGTTCAGGGCTGGTAAGGTAAAAGAGCTTGTAACTTTTTTAATTTAGAATAGGGTAGGGAATTTTTTATTTTGGGGGGCTTTGTTATTTTATTAGGGGGCTTAGAGTAGGTGTAATTAGTTTAAAATTGTTGTAATATTTTTCTTATGTTTGTAAATATTTTTTTATTTTCTGTAACTTAGTTCTTTTTTATTTTTTGTACTTTAGCTAGTTTATGTAATTGTATTTATTTGTAGGAATTGTGTTTAATTAATTTATTGATAGTGTAGTGTTAGGTTAATTGTAAGTAATTGTAGGTAGTTTATTTAATTATTTTATTGATAGGGTAGTGTTAGGTTTAATTATATCTTAGGTTAGGATTTATTTTACAGGTAAATTTGTTATTATTTTAACTAGGTAACTATTAAATAGTTCTTAACTATTTAATAGCTATTGTACCTGGTTAAAATAATTACAAAGTTGCCTGTAAAATAAATATTAATCCTAAAATAGCTATAATATAATTATAATTTATATTGTAGCTATATTAGGATTTATTTTACAGGTAAGTATTTAGCTTTAAATAGGAATCATTTATTTAATAAGAGTTAATTTATTTCGTTAGATAAAAATTATATTTAACTTAGGGGGGTGTTAGTGTTAGGGTTAGACTTAGCTTTAGGGGTTAATACATTTATTAGAATAGCGGTGAGCTCCGGTTGGCAGATTAGGGGTTAATAATTGAAGTTAGGTGTCGGCGATGTTAGGGAGGGCAGATTAGGGGTTAATACTATTTATGATAGGGTTAGTGAGGCGGGTTAGGGGTTCATAACTTTATTATAGTAACGCTCAGGTCCGCTCGGCAGATTAGGGGTTAATAAGTGTAGGCAGGTGGAGGCGACGTTGAGGGGGGCAGATTAGGGGTTAATAAATATAATATAGGGGTCGGCGATGTTAGGGCAGCAGATTAGGGGTACATAGGGATAACGTAGGTGGCGGCGGTTTACGGAGCGGCAGATTAGGGGTTAAAAAAAATATACAGGGGTCAGCGATAGCGGGGGCGGCAGATTAGGGGTTAATAAGTGTAAGGTTAGGGGTGTTTAGACTCGGGGTACATGTTAGAGTGTTAGGTGCAGACGTAGGAAGTGTTTCCCCATAGCAAACAATGGGGCTGCGTTAGGAGCTGAACGCTGCTTTTTTGCAGGTGTTAGGTTTTTTTCCAGCTCAAACAGCCCCATTGTTTCCTATGGGGATATCGTGCACAAGCACGTTTTTGAGGCCGGCCGCGTCCGTAAGCAACTCTGGTATCGAGAGTTGCATTTGCGGTAAAAATGCTCTACGCTCCTTTTTTGGAGCCTAACGCAGCATTTGTTTGAACTCTCGATACCAGAGTTAATTTTATGGTGCAGCCAGAAAAAAGCCCGCGGAGCGTTAACAGCCCTTTTACCGCCAAACTCCAAATCTAGGCCGCTGAGATTAAAAAAAAAAAAAAAAAAAAAATACATGCTTTTCAAAGGGAAAAAAGGGACATTTTTTAAAAAAATACATTTTAAAATTTGTATCACTTTTAAATATGTGTTCAGTTGTCTTATATTCTATTTTTAATATACTAGCAGGAGACCACAGTTATTTGAAACCCAATATTATGCTTGCTTGTGAGAGAATTTTTTTTATTGAAAATGTCATGCTTTTTATCTTAAGTGTAAGAAAAGGCTTTGTAGCTAAAATATATCAGTTCAGCTAAACATTACAGTACAATAGTATGGAATATTTGTTAATGCTTTATTCATTCTACAAAACCACAAAAGAAAAGAGTATGCCATGCTTTATTTTTACAACATTCATTTTGGCAACAAATAAGAATTAAAACTTTCAATGTAGTCAGATTTGGTCCTCCACAAAATATCATACATTACTTGTTATTATGAAGGTCCATAATCAGCAAATTATACAAACCTATGACTAGTATAAAGCAAACATTCCTAATGTGAAAAAGTATGTATTTTATCAGTAATTAAAAAGAAAAAAGACACATGGCTAAATATAAAAGGATGACCCGCTGGCTGAGACTTGAAACCTACCGAAAAGCGGAGGCCAATATAAAGTAAGCTATTAAATGTATTCAAAAGTGTGATGCCACAGCGCTGAAAGGAGATTACATATAATGCAGGTACATATAATTAAGGAAACCCTTTATTCTTAATTAAAAATTACTATATAGGGGAAAGGATCTCAGTACCTAACAGGTGCAGAGAAAATGTACTTGCGCTGCAAACAACACCTAAATCTATGTGTAGTAACTGGCTGATAAAAATGTTTCTTAGGGGAGGGGCGTTCATGTTAGAATCTCTCTCTCTTTCTCTCATCTGCAGGGGGAGGCATTGCACCAGCAGTCTACAAGAGCTGCTGGTGCAATGCTGAATGCGGAGAGCGCATTGCTCTCCGCATTCAGCGATGTCTGTCGGATCATGTCTGACAGACACATAATAAATAGGCCCCTGAGACTTTATTGATCACAATGTAAATGTGCTTCTTGACATTTGATATGCTGACATAACACCTCAAACTGATCAGTTAATCATTGTTTTAGAGGGATGCCACCAAGTAAGATAAGGTCACACTCATATTCGAAGGATAAGCAAATCACAATTACATTTAATACTTTTTTTATTGCATGATCTATCTAAATCAAGACACTTTATTTGTGTCCTTCATATGCCTTTTAAAAAGTAAAAAAAAGAAAGAAACATAGAAAGGCACCTCACAGTGCAGAACATCTAAAACACAAAGTAGTTCTCAAATAAACTGCAAACAATATACTCACAAATATGATACACATCCAGGTACTGTATTCACAGACTGGGTTATTTGGACTGATACATGTTTACCAAAGTGCATCAAGCAAGACCTACACTCTTCATAAAGCTTAAGACACTCAAAACACAAATGCACCTATATAGGGGCTTAAAATAATAGTTGCAAACTATCGGCTAGATTTAGAGTTCTGCGGCCAAAGGGGTGCGTTAGCTACGCGTGCTTTTTTCCCCCCGCAACTTTTAAATACCGCTGGTATTTAGAGTTCACAGAATGGCTGCGTTAGGCTCCAAAAAGGGAGCGTAGAGCATACTTACCACCACTGCAACTCTCGATACCAGCGGTGCTTACGGACGCGGCCAGCTTAAAAAACGTGCTCGTGCACGATTCCCCCATAGTAAACAATGGGGCTGTTTGAGCTGAAAAAAAACCTAACACCTGCAAAAAAGCAGCGTTCAGCTCCTAACGCAGCCCCATTGTTTACTATGGGGAAACACTTCCTACGTCTGCACCTAACACTCTAACATGTACCCCGAGTCTAAACACCCCTAACCTTACACTTATTAACCCCTAATCTGCCGCCCCCGCTATCGCTGACACCTGCATATTTTTTTAACCCCTAATCTGCCGCTCCGTATACCGCCGCATCCTACATTATACCTATGTACCCCTAATCTGCTGCCCCTAACACCGCCGACCCCTATATTATATTTATTAACCCCTAATCTGCCCCCCACAACGTCGCCGCCAGCTACCTACAATAATTAACCCCTAATCTGCCGATCGGATCTCGCCGCTAGTCTAATAAATGGATTAACCCCTAAAGCTAAGTCTAACCCTAACACTAACACCCCCCTAAGTTAAATATAATTTAAATCTAACAAAATAAATTAACTCTTATTATATAAATTATTCCTATTTAAAGCTAAATACTTACCTGTAAAAAAAAACGTAATATAGCTACAATATAAATTATAATTATATTGTAGCTATTTTAGGATTAATATTTATTTTACAGGCAACTTTGTAATTATTTTAAACAGGTACAATAGCTATTAAATAGTTAATAACTATTTAATAGCTAAAATAGTTAAACTAATTACAAAATTACCTGTAAAATAAATCCTAACCTAAGTTACAATTAAACCTAACACTACACTATCAATAAATTAATTAAATAAACTACATACAAATAAATACAATTAAACCTAACACTACACTATCAATAAATTAATTAAATAAAATACCTACAAATAACTACAATGAAATAAACTAACTAAAGTACAAAAAAGAAAAAAGAACTAAGTTACAAAAAATAAAAAAATATTTACAAATATTAGAAAAATATGACAACAATTTTAAACTAATTACACCTACTCTAAGCCCCCTAATAAAATAACAAAGCCCCCAAAATAAAAAAATGCCCTACCCTATTCTAAAATTAAAAAAGTTCACAGCTCTTTTACCTTACCAGCCCTGAAAAGGGCCCTTTGCGGGGCATGCCCCAAAGAATTCAGCTCTTTTGCCTGTAAAAAAAAAAACATACAATACCCCCCCAACATTACAACCCACCACCCACATACCCCTAATCTAACCCAAACCCCCTTAAATAAACCTAACACTAAGCCCCTGAAGATCTCCCTACCTTGTCTTCACCTCACCGGGTTCAGCGATCGGTCCAGAAGAGGGTCCGAATTCTTGATCCAAGCGGCGGCTGAAGAACTCCATCATCGGGCTGAAGTAGGAAGTCCATCATCGGGATGAAGTCTTCTATCAAGCCGCATCTTCAATCTTCTTTCTTCCGGAGCGGAGCCATCTTCTTCCCAGCCAACGCGGATCCAACCTCTTCAAGCGACGCCTACTCGCCGAATGACGGTTCCTTTAAATGACGTCATCCAAGATGGCGTCCCTCGAATTCCGATTAGCTGATAGGATTCTATCAGCCAATCGGAATTAAGGTAGGAATATTCTGATTGGCTGATGGAATCAGCCAATCAGATTCAAGTTCAATCCGATTGGCTGATCCAATCAGCCAATCAGATTGAGCTTGCATTCTATTGGCTAATCGGAACAGACAATAGAATGCAAGCTCAATCTGATTGGCTAATTGGATCAGCCAATCGGATTGAACTTGAATCTGGTTGGCTGATTCCATCAGCCAATCAGAATATTCCTACCTTAATTCCGATTGGCTGAATCCTAACAGCCAATCGGAATTCGAGGGACGCCATCTTGGATGACGTCATTTAAAGGAACCGTCATTCGGCGAGTAGGCGTTGCTTGAAGAGGTTGAATCCGCGTCGGCTGGGAAGAAGATGGCTCCGCTCCGCTCCGGAAGAAAAAAGATTGAAGATGCGGCTTGATAGAAGACTTCATCCCGATGATGGACTTCCGACTTCAGCCCGATGATGGAGTTCTTCAGCCGCCGCTGGGATCAAGACTTCGGACCCTCTTCTGGACTGATCACTGAACCCGGTGAGGTGAAGACAAGGTAGGGAGATCTTCAGGGGCTTAGTGTTAGGTTTATTCAAGGGGGGTTTGGGTTAGATTAGGGGTATGTGGGTGGTGGGTTGTAATGTTGGGGGGGTATTGTATGTTTTTTTTTTACAGGCAAAAGAGCTGAATTCTTTGGGGCATGCCCCGCAAAGGGCCCTTTTCAGGGCTGGTAAGGTAAAAGAGCTTTGAACTTTTTTTAATTTTAGAATAGGGTAGGGCATTTTTTTATTTTGAGGGGCTTTGTTATTTTATTAGGGGGCTTAGAGTAGGTGTAATTAGTTTATAATTGTTGTAATATTTTTCTAATGTTTGTAAATATTTTTTTATTTTCTGTAACTTAGTTCTTTTTTATTTTTTGTACTTTAGCTAGTTTATGTAATTGTATTTATTTGTAGGTATTTTATTTAATTAATTTATTGATAGTGTAGTGTTAGGTTTAATTGTAGATAATTGTAGATATTGTATTTAATTAATTTAGGTTTAGGTAATTTAGTGTTAGGTTTAATTGTATTTATTTGTAGGTAGTTTATTTAATTAATTTATTGATAGTGTAGTGTTAGGTTTAATTGTAACTTAGGTTAGGATTTATTTTACAGGTAATTTTGTAATTATTTTAACTATTTTAGCTATTAAATAGTTATTAACTATTTAATAGCTATTGTACCTGGTTAAAATAATTACAAAGTTACCTGTAAAATAAATATAAATCCTAAAATAGCTACAATATAATTATTCGTTATATTGTAGCTATATAAGGGTTTATTTTACAGGTAAGTATTTAGCTTTAAATAGGAATAATTTATTTAATAAGAGTTAATTTATTTCGTTAGATTTAAATTATATTTAAGTTAGGGGGGTGTTAGGGTTAGGGTTAGAATTAGCTTTAGGGGTTAAAAAATGTATTATAGTAGCGGTGAGCTCCAGTCGGCAGATTAGGGGTTAATGCATGAAGTTAGGTGTCGGCGATGTTAGGGAGGGCAGATTAGGGGTTAATGCTATTTATTATAGGGTTATTGAGGCGGGAATGAGGCGGATTAGGGGTTAATAACTTTATTATAATAGCAGCGCGATCCGGTCGGCAGATTAGGGGTTAATAAGTGTAGGCAGGTGGAGGTGACGTTGAGGGGGGCAGATTAGGGGTTAATACATATAATATAGGGGTCGGCAGTGTTAGGGGCAGCAGATTAGGGGTTCATAGGGATAACGTAGGTGGCAGCGGCGTGCGGTCGGCAGATTAGGGGTTAATAAGTGTAGGCAGGTGGAGGCGACATTGAGGGGGGCAGATTAGGGGTTAATAAATATAATATAGGGGTCGGCGGTGTTAGGGGCAGCAGATTAGAGGTTGATAGGGATAACGTAGGTGGCAGCGGCGTGCGGTCGGCAGATTAGGGGTTAAAAATTTTTAATAGAGTGCCGGCGATGTGGGGGGACCTCGGTTTAGGGGTACATAGGTAGTTTATGGGTGTTAGTGTACTTTAGAGCACAGTAGTTAAGAGCTTTATAAACCGGCGTTAGCCCAGAAAGCTCTTAACTACTGACTTTTCTAACGCTCACTTCAGCCACGACTCTAAATACCGGCGTTAGAAAGATCCCATTGAAAAGATAGGATACGCAAATGGCGTAGGGGGATCTGCAGTATGGAAAAGTCGCAGCTGTAAAGTGAGCGTTAGACCCTTTCCTGACTGACTCCAAATACCAGAGGGCGGTAAAAACCAGCGTTAGGAGCCTCTAACGCTGGTTTTCACGGCTACCGCCCGACTCTAAATCTAGCCGTATGTTTTTTTTATCAGGTATAATGAGAAACAGTGTCACTCTAAAAGCCCCACTAGCAAATCCACTACCTTTAAAAAAAAAAAAGAGGAAGTCTATCCAATAATTACTAAACTTCCTGATAGAAACATAAAACAGTGACCTTACTACTCATGCAGATACATACCTAATGCAGAAACAAATCTAAGCAAAGACAGTTGGGGATATTTTTCAAGCCGTCAACCACAAACACGCTGGAATTCCACAGCATAATTGTGACAAGCTTGATCCGACCTAGTTATCAAACCCTACAGACCGGCAAAAGTTGAAATCTGTGACGTCGGTCTCAAGCCAACACAGATCGATGCTTACGTCATTACAGATGAGCTGTAATAGCTGTTTGGAACAGCTAATAGGATGAGAGCTTCTCAAATCCTATTGGCTGATTGGAATAGCCAATAAGATTTTAGCAGCTCTAATCATATTGGCTGATTGGAACCTTTCAGCCAATAGGAATGCAAGGGACACCATCTTGGATGATGTCACTTGCATTCAAGTTCCAGTTTACGGCGCCGACCATATTGAAGAGGAGCTCCACGCTGGATGTCTTCAGGGTGGACCCCCTCCACGCTGGATGAATGAAGATAGAAGAGGCCGCATGGATAAAGACTTCGCCGGATGGATGAAGATGGAAGAGGCCGCCCCGGATGAAGACTTCTTGCCACCCAGATGAAGACTTCTTGGCGGCTGGATGGATCCTTCAAGCGGAACTTCAAAAACTGTAAGTGGATTGTCGGGGGTTAGTGTTAGGTTTATTTAAGGGTTTTTTGGGTGGGTTTTATTTTTAGAGTAGGGTCTGGGCAGGTAAAAGAGCTAAATGCCTTTTTAAGGGCAATGCCCATACAAATGCTCTTTTTAGGGCAATGGGGAGCTTAGGTTTTTTAGATGGGGTTGGTTGGTTGGGTGGTGGGTTTTACTGTTGGGGGGTGTTTGTATTTTTTTTTTTACAGGTAAAAGAGCTGATTTCTTTGGGACAATGCCCCACAAAAGGCCCTTTTAAGGGCCATTGGTAGTTTATTGTAGGCTAGGTTTTTTATTTTATTTTGGCGTGCTTTTTATTTTGATAGGGCTATTAGATTAGGTGTAATTTGTTTTTATTTTTTATACTCTGGTTTGTTTTTCGTAATTTAGTGCGTTTTATTTTTTGTAAATTGTCGTTTATTTTTTTGTAAATTAGTAATTTTTTAATAGTAGATTTAAATAATTTGAGTAGGGTTAGGGTTTTTAATGTAATATAGTTAATTTAATTGCTAGTTTAATATAATTTTAGTATAATAGGGTAGGTTAATTAATAGTTTAAAAATAGTTTATTTTAATTCTATAGGTAAGTTTAAATTTATTTTAAGATAGGGATGTGGTAATTTTAATGTAAAGTTAGCAGGTTGTTAGGTTTAGGGGTTAATAGCTTTATTTAGTTTATGGCGATGTGGGGGATGGCAGTTTAGGGGTTAATAGGTTTAGTTAATGGTAGTGATGTGGGAGGCCAGAGGTTTAGGGGTTAATACATTTATTTAGTGGCGACGGGGTCCAGGAGCGGTGGGATAGGGGTTAATAACTTTATTACAGTTGCGGCGGGGTCCGGAAGCGGCGGGATAGGGGTTAATAACTTTATTACAGTTGCGACAGGGTCCGGGAGCGTTGGCATAGGGGTTAATTACTTTATTACAGTTGGGGCAGGGTCCATGAGTGGCGGGATAGGGGGTAAAACATTTTAGTATAGTGGCAGCGTTTAGTGACAGGGTATAAATAAAGTTGGTAAAAAGCTGAATAGCAGCGAGATCGATGACTGTTAGTTAACAACAGTCTGATGCTTATCGCCCCGTACTTGGTGCATGTTTTTTTTTATAAATATGGAGTGCGTATTCAGGTCCGCAGCTGTGATGTTAGGCGAGCGTATTGGTGCCGGTGAATGCAGCATAGTTGAGGATTTGATAAATATCCCCCAGTATGTGGTCACATAACCTGTCCAACCATTGAATGGTGGTATCAAATAATACATAACAACTCTTCAAAAGTAGCAATAGTTTAAACAATCTCATTCATAAAAGTATATTATATAACCTAGCAACATAATAACACAGAACAAATAAAAAAATAAATATTCTTCTTTCGTGATATTAAAAAATATATTTAAAGGGACAGTATACTGTAAACTTGTTTTTTCCAGTGACTTGCTATATCAGCTGCAAAGTAGAAAAAGTATGAGAAATAAAGTTTTCAGGTTTATTTGTGTATTTAAAATTGCTGGTTTTGTGCTACTAAGGGCTAGATTACGAGTGGAGAGCAAACGTTTGTGTGCGAGCGATGAGGGTTTTATTGCGGATGTTTTGCGCTAATTGGACTTAACGCTGGTATTACGAGTTGAAAGTAAATGAGATCGCTTGAGCGCAATCGAGATTTAAGCTAGAATGAACACCACAACTTCAGAGCTCTGGTTCACAAAACAAAAAAGTGTAACAAAACACATCAAAAATAAATTACAAAGTACACTTACATTCATAATAACACTATCTAATAAAAAATATTCACAAAAAGAATTGCACAGAAAAGTTATAAGGGCTCAAAGATATGCGGTCTCAGGTGTTTGAAAAAAAAGCAGCCAAAGAGCTTTAAAGTGTCAGTAAACCTTAAAAATAATGTTATATAATTCTGCACATAAAGCAGAATTATATAACATTATATTAGCCAAACTTTATAAAGCCTAATGTACCCTTTTAATTTTAAAAAAAACCCAGCTGTTTTACAGACCTGCTCTCTGTACTCTGCTGAGCGGGTCTGTTATATTCACACAGCGCATCGGGCCAGCTGTATAGTCACAGCCCGGCCCGACCGCGCCATAAAACTAAGTGCAGCTTGCTCCTGCTGTCAGACAGAGCAGGAGCGAGCTGCACTTTGTCTTATGGCGCAGTCGGGCCGGGCTGTGACAATACAGCTGGCCCGATGCGCTGAGTAAATATAACAGACCCGCTCAGCAGAGTACAGAGAGCGGGTCTGTAAAACAGCCGTTTTTTTTTTTTAATTAAAAGGGTACATTAGGTTTTATAAAGTTTGGCTAATATAATGTTATATAATTCTGCACTATGTGCAGAATTATATAACATTATTTTGAAGGTTTACTGTCCATTTAACATTGAGATACATAAATGTCTAAAGAAATTAGAGCCCTTTGCAGTTAAGTAGATGAAAACATGTAAAATCATATTTATGCAATATAAATTTTTAATAAAGTGTTAAAGTGTGTATTTACTGTACATGTTTCACATTCCAATGTCCTGCACATAGGAAGATATTGTCTTAGTATTTTTAAATAGATATTCCTATATATATCTGTATATATCTATACCTATATATAATTGAGTATGTATGTGTGTATGTATGTGTGTGTATATATATATATATATATATATATATATATATATATATATATATATATATATATATATATATATATATATATATATATATAGATATTGTACCAAAAAAAATATCAGATATATGTAGAAATATGTATTTAAGAATAAATAGAACATATACTTTTATGTGAAGAACATTGGAATGTGACATTCATATTTTCATGTCGGGTTAGTGCACATGAGAATATGTGATCAGGTTTGCGTGAGAGTGGAGTGTTTTTTTTTTCCACTTTCTTTTCCACTTTTTTTTCCTCCATTGACTTTATTAGGTGAATATGCGATATTGTAAGTTCAGCTTTTTACGCTCGTTTGGTTAGCGTGAGCGAAAACAGTTTACTCATAATACAGGTGCAACCCAAGGAGCGCAAAACACTTCTAGTGCAGTTAACGCTCAAACAAAAGCGTTAATTAGCACTCCACTTGCAATCTGGCCCTAAAAATGGTTGAGCTTACAGGTAACAGTAGATCTCATTATGTTACACACATAATGCTTCCTTATCTTATAAGAGAAAATGGGGAGCGCTAAATCATCATCTCTTTTGCTCAAACAAAATACAACCCCATTCTACTGTAAAAGTAACCACTCAAAAAAATCCCATCTAAAATCTACTAAATTTCCATGGTAAAGGTATTGCCCTGAAAAGATCATTGCTCTTTTACCTTTGAAAAAACCTACCCTAAAAAAATCCCTATTTAAAAATAAAAAGTTTTGCCTTGATAAGAGCATTTTGTAGGGCATTGCTAAAAAAAAGACTGCCCTTAAAAGGACATTTTATAAGGCTTTGCCATTAAGTCATTTCAGCTATTTTGGGATTTAAAAATAAAATTCTCTATTTAAAAAAAAAATGATATACTAAAAAAAAAAAATGAAAGGGGAAAAAAAAAACTAACTTCAAAAGTAAAATAAATCCTTACATTAAAGCCCAAAGTATGTGCTCACCAACTGCAGTGCTCCTCATCATGGCGGGGCCCATCTTCATTCTGCTGGCGACGGGCAACAGAGGCCCATTTTCATAGAGGTGGCGGTCTGCTTCTATCTTCATCCCTCTTCAACCTGATGCATCTACTTATCTTCTCATCTTCTGTCCCCGACATCCTCTTCATGCGGTCACCCGCCGAACATTGAATTTTGAAACCGAGGTACCCCCTTACATTCCTATTGCCTGATTTTCTAAAGCAAATTTAAATCAGCCAATAGAATGAAAGCTTTGTCTATTGGTTGATTTGAACTTGACGGCGTAATGCTAGCTGGAATTTATCGCATTGCTGCCCATTGGGATACATAGTAAAACGCCTCCTGGTTATGCTACCTGTTAACATAGATGTTGGCAGCTTGGAATATTTTGACGGCTCGCCAGACACGGCTGATCCCCTTGGAATATTTTGCCGTCTTGTGTCACTTTCGATCATCGAGGCCATAGAGAGAACAATGGAAAATTATAATTTTATTAGTTCTCTCTTCTTCACCCTATTCTGCTGTCTGTGTTTACATAGCCTGTCAATAGCATGGACATAAGTATAGAATGTTTCAGTATAAGTAGCGATATAACAGGCTACATCAGCAAACTACTTGTATACAATTTAATACACTCCAGCAGGTAAAATGGATCATCGGGAACAAATTAAAAGATTTTTATAAACTGTCCCTTTAATGTTGACTTATAGGCTTATAAGATGCAACTGATGCTTCTTTAAGGCTATAAGTTTTACCTGCTTTTAATCTTCTTGACCCAGTGTTTTGTAAAGCTTTATTTCCTGTTATTTATGGGAGAGCCAAGACATAATTGTTATAAAATGTGTGCAAACATATAACAATATAAACATTACAAATAAATGAATGTTACATTTAAATAAAATTGTGTTTTTATTGCTGAAAGTTATTGACCAGCAAAACTAAAAAGGACATTGAGCACTAAATAAAAGCTATAGAGAATGCTGTATTGAAATCAAGGATAAGCCCAAAAATAATTTTAAAATATATTTTTTAAAAATTACAGGCTTGATACCAATCTGAAGTTATCTTTCAATATTGGAATAAAACAGGATCAGACCTTATTTATTTATTAATAAAGATCACAAAAAAGCTATGGCTGAAAATTCCCACAATATTCAATCTCTATTTCCCCATAACAGTAATGTTAACAACTAATTATGACTTTTAATAATCAAAAAACAAAATGAGTTAATAGTGTAAATAGTGTCCACGTATGCATACTGCAGTCGGATAGAGTGTTAAACAATCTTAATGCCATTTGTACATTGGAATGATGGGTATATTGAGCATGCTTGCTCAATAAAGTTTTTAACTTACAATATTTATTTTTTAATCACCTGATTTGGTGAGAGTATAATCTAAAATCAAGAACATTGCAGTGTTTTAATGCATTGGGAATTACCAGCATATGTGAGCATGCAGCTGAAAGAGTGATAGCTTTTACTAAAAGCATTTTCCTAAGAGAAAAATATTTTAAAAATGCTTTTTTATTCAAAAGTGAAACACACTCATGCATATTTCAGTTTCCACCATCATATCCATTAAATGATGGATACAATATCTATTAATTCATTTGGAATTAAGCTCATGACTTGTTGCCACTGAGATTCAGCATGTATATTTTATTAATCATGGTATTTTGGCAAGTCACAAGTTTGTAAGCTTTATTCCCACACTGACTTTATTAAATTTAACCTAATGCCTATTGATTACACTTCTGAAGTCTATACGGTCATATGTATTGTTTGTTAAAACATTTTTCAAATGTATATTTTGTTTAGCCTATTTTTATTAATTAGCTTTACACTGAATTATGCACTAAAATTTGGCATACATTACTATATTACTTAGACTCTGCTAAGAACTTTACGCATCAAATTTAAGACATTGTGCAAATCAAATTTACCTTCTATATTTCATGCATTGCGGAATCAACTTCATACATTTACTAAAATCCCCAACTCCCGGAAAAAGTTGTGTTTAGTCAATAGCAAAGACAATTGGATTATTGATAACTTTGAAGCTTCGCTCTATGGGAATGATCAAAGTTACTAATCTGTCTTTGTTCTATTGATCGATTTTCTATCCAACGTGAACAGAAAGGTGTAAAAAAACGTAATTGGAATGGCAAGATAAGGGAGGTCACATGTTATAAGGAGGTTTTTACCAGAACAAATAAGTAACTTTTTAATACCGTTGCTGTATTACTTTTGTAAAGAATCTCGCCCTCCTCAGTCTATATGAATCATGACAGGAACCAGGAAAGTTGGAACGAACACTGATAATTTCCATGTTTGTGTCACACACTATCTGGACATTAAGGGAGTGACATTGTTTTGCGGTCACAATATACCTCTTCCCTTTCACATGATGGCTTCACTGAGACATGTTTGCAATCTATAGCTTAAAAAACATTAGGCATGCCAGCTATTCTGTAGAAATTTGACTTTACCAATTGCCATTCTTCATATGTACTCGGAATACACACATAGGGACATATTTATCAAGCTCCGTATGGAGCTTGATGCCCCTTGTTTCAGGTGAGCCTTCAGGCTCGCCGGAAACGGAAGTTACCAAGAAGTTATGAATCAGTGGTCTAAAGACCGCTGCTCCATAACTTGTCTGCCTGCTCTGAGGCATCGGACAGAAATCAACCCAATCGAATTCGATCGGGTTGATTGACACTCCTGCTAGCAGCCAATCAAAAGAACTGCTGGTGCAATGATAAATGCAGATAGTGTATGCTGTCGGCATTTATCGATGTGCAGCGGACATGATACTCTACTTTGTATCATGTCCACTCGCACATTGTTAAATATGACCCATAATGGGGTAAAAGCTCATAAGTGCATCAATAACGGTTGCTAGATGTCTGAAAAAAGCAGACTGGATGATGCCAATAACAATGCTTGAAACAGACTGGACAGATCCTGTTGCAAAGAAATGTAGTGCAGACAAAATTATTCCTGGTATTGCCCATGACCTTGCTTTCATGGGCTCCAGTGAGTCACTTATTTGTTTGCGCAGTGACATGATAGACTGCCTATTCAGCTGAAACCTCTGGATGATCTCTTGGTCAGTAAGGGCATCTTATCCAAATTTCAGTAGAGATATCCTTGGTAATCTCATTCTTCTTTGTGGAAGCACAGGTAATTTATGAAATTGGGGAAAAAAAGATGCAGCAGGGTCTACATAATTGACTGTTTGACTAACAAGTAACGTTTGTCTATTCTAAGAGAACTTATTATTTTATTTAGAAATGACTAATCCTTTCAGCATCAGTCTGTAAACTCCCCACTGATTTCTATTATCTCCAGCAACAAAAAAGTTGTGGATGTTAATTCATGAACTTAATGCGAAAATATCCACGGACAAAATAACTGAACTATTAATAAAATTATATTTTGGCAGAATTTTGGGCTTACAAGGGCATCTCCACAGAAAAAAGATAAGTTGAAGAACATCCACATTTTTGATCGTTCGCATGTTTGATTTGGCAGATTTTAAAGTACTTTCTTTCCAATGGCATAGGAATTAAACTCCTGGTCACCAGGTGGAGGCAAAGAACACCCCAGCAAAGCTTCAAGTATCCTTCCACTAACCACAATCCCCAGTTATTCTTTGCCTGTGTAACATTGTAGGTGATGTGCAAAGGTGTCTGAAGAATTCAAGTTGTTAATCCTTTAATGGGTACTTTTCCTGCAAGCAAGGATTGGGGTTATGCTGTGTCCATGAAATTCTCTTTAGTAAGAGTAATGGTAGCTTTTAGCAGTTGGAAGACAGTGAGCTTTGCTTACCTTCCAATATTTTGTCTACCCCTATATAGAAAACCAGGTTTGGTTACTCTGTTTTTTCTTTATCTACAGGTCTATGTCAGTGAGGATTCTGTCACACTTGTTTGCTGTACCTACAGCAGATCCACAGGCAAGTGCTTTTACCTTCTAGGTGAGAAGGATTCAGCACTTAGGAGTTCCTTGTTTAAAAAAAACAAAACAAAGGATACTTAAGGAACAAGGTGGATCCTTAGGGGACAACATATTCCTTTTAAAGGTTTGGGATTTATTGGGCAGAAGTTCAGGGCACTGTTCTGTTAGGTGAATGCTTTTTTTTTTATTTTGGCTATGGGGATTTGTTTGCACAAGTTTACCTTTATTTAGTTTGAGTAATATCTCTTTAAGAAAGTTGTTGGACCGCACCTTACTTTTGAATTTGCGATCATGTGACCACTCTGTTACTTCCTGAGTGCTGAACAGTTTGCTTCTAGCCGGCTGTTTGGAAGCCGTATTTTCAAGGAGACAGACCGGAATTTTATAGCATTAGATCATTTTTCCTGCCTGTCGCATCTCTCTGATGTTTGCAGCTTTCTAGGATCTGCAGTTTGAACATTATTTATCTGCTGTTGTGGATTGGATTCCTGGTTACTGGTTGGGTGAGTCTCTCCAGTGTGGCTTGGGTGTAGAGGTGCAGGTTTTAATAATTATTTATCTATGCTTAGAATTTTATTCAAATTTTTTATATTGAAATTAGAGTATAAGGGAAATAAAGGTCTATTTTATTTACTATGGAAGCCGATTCCAAGCTTTCTCTGTTATTTAATAAATGTCTTTATTGTGCAGATGCCCAGGTAATACCTCCTTTGCAATTGTGTTCCCCTTGCCTTAATAAGGTTTTATTATCTAAGGATAAGGATTCCTTATCTGTGCCTTCTTTTTCTCGGGATAATGCTGTTCAGGGGTTGTATCGGCCTTCTGTTAACACGTCCCAGTCTTTGACAGATTCACATGCAGTGCCCTGCAGTTCCTTTCAGTCAGTCTCTGGGAGTATTTGTTTGCTTAAAGATTTTGCTGTGCAGTTGACTTCTGCAGTTTCTGCAGCCCTAACTGCTTTACCTGGTTCTGGTAAAGGGAAATCTAAGAACATTTCTATGGGTTCTGATTCCGCCAAGACTGATTTGGTTAGTCTTTCTCAGTTATCTAGCGAGGATCATTCCTCTGCAGCTTCTGAGGGTGAGATTTCTGATTCAGAATCTGCAGTTCCCAGTACAATAGATTCTGAGGAGGTTAATTTCAGATTTAAACTGGAGCATCTCTGTTTACTTTTGAAGGAGGTTTTAGCTATTTTGGATGACTCAAACCTAAATCTGTGGAGGTTTGTCCTGTTCCAGATCGCATGTCTGACATTATATCTCAGGAATGGGAAAAGCTGGATGTTCCTTTTAACCTGTCTCCTGTGTTTTACTCTTTTAGAGAACCTATGGATAAGAAACTGGAGGGTTATTTAAGAAAGATATATCTTTATCAGGCTTTGTCGTGGCAACCAGTTGCTAGTATTGCGACAGATGCTGGGGCAGCCTCTTATTGGTGTGATTATTTGGGCTCTATTTATCAAGCTCCGTACGGAGCTTGATTTCCCCTGTTTCTGGCGAGTCTTCAGACTCGCCAGAAACAGCAGTTATGAAGCAGCGGTCACAAAGACCATTGCTCCATAACCTGTCTGCCCACTCTGAGCAGATGGACAGACATTGCCACAATA
Source organism: Bombina bombina (assembly GCF_027579735.1). Taxonomy (NCBI): domain Eukaryota; kingdom Metazoa; phylum Chordata; class Amphibia; order Anura; family Bombinatoridae; genus Bombina; species Bombina bombina. The sequence goes on along the minus strand of NC_069502.1, from coordinate 646,843,305 downwards.
CAACCCGATCAAGTACGATCGGGTTGATTGACACCCCCTGCTGGCGGCCCATTGACCCTGAGTCTGCAGGGGGCAGCGTTGCACCAGCAGCTCTTGTGAGCTGCTGGTGCAATGCTGAATACGGCAAGCTTATTGCTCGCCGTATTCAGCGAGGTCTGGCGGACCTGATCCGCAGTATCAGATCAGGTCCGCCAGACCTTGATAAATATGCCCCTTTGTCTGATCTAATTTCAGAGGAGACTACTATAGAGGAGAACCAAGATAGGATCAAGGCTCTAAAGCTGGCTAATACTTTTATCTGTGATGTCAGTATGCGATTCTAGTTCACAGAGCGCTTTGGTTAAAGTCCTGGTCAGCGGATGTGACTTCTAAATCCAAGTGTAACATATCCCAGCCTGATATCACTGTCCCTTTAAAACTGCCTTCCCTGCTTCTGACAATTATGCTGGTTTGGGCAGTATTTGCATTCAACTTACCTGCCTAATTAATCATTCATGCACCTGATTCCCTCAGCCTCTTTTTAAGTCTTCTCAGGCCTAATGTGCATTGCATTAACTTTGAAGTTGTGTTGAACAACAGAGGTCTGTGACTGTTCCTGCATGGATTTTACCAGCATATTCAAGCTACAGCCTTTCCTGTTACCTATGCTTAAAATCATCTAATCGCAAGTATCCAAATAATTCCATTTTGTTTCCTGGACACTGCTACTTAACAAACTCTGAACTTTATTATAAATTACAAGTATGCATTCGGTTATCATCACTCTCTAATTACTTCAACAGCATCTTACTCAGAACTTTATAACTATTCTCTGCTACAAGTTGTCATAGCTGAAATATCCTCCGCCATATATGTTAATATATTCAGATCCCTGCATCTATTTGTTCAGTTAAAAGCTTTCATGTGATTCTCCATTATATGCACAAACAGTAATTAATGCCTTAAACTTGCAACTTGTCTATCACCTGTGCTGCTCTGCTTATTACTGACATACAACTCTATATAATCAAATGTACTGTGAACCTACAACAAACCTTAGTTTGCATCTATGAGTCAATCTTCTACCAGTTTACTCTGAAGCCTGAACATTCCACATTGCTATATTTTTCTCTCATTGAATCTTGCAGCTACTCCTATTAACTAACTATAAGTCACAGAGAAGCCAGAATAAATTGTATACATATGTTGCACACTACATGAATTCTACAATAACTTTTAGCAACTATGAATCACAGAATATCATCTATCCACGTCCAGGATACTCATCCCTGAGTCAGGGGTCGGGGTTTGTGTCCTGAGCGCATGTACACCGGTACATGACAGAAAGTTAATGCCTAAAAAAAGGGTTCAGCAGTGGTAGTGGATGCACCGACCCTCGAAGGAAAATAAAAAATTACAACCTAGCTCAGACCCAAGCTATCCCTAAAGGAAAAACAGAAGATTTTCATACTTTTTAAAATTTAAAGACACAGTACTCCCATTCTAGACTATCCTCTACTCATGTTCGTGGTTACCATTTTGGTAAAACTGATCCTGAATCTGACTATGAAAATGAAGAGAATGTAACCATAGATTCAGCAGAAAAAATTCAGATCTTTAAAGTTTTAAAGAGACAGAACCACTTTTCTAGAATTTCATCTATTCCTCATGTTCGTGAATTCCATTTTGGTGAAACTGATTCTGAATCTATCAAAATGAAGAGAATGTATTCATAGTTTCAGCAGAAAAAAAATCAGATCTTTAAAGAGACAGAACCACTTTTCTAGAATTTCATCTATTCCTCATGTTCGTGAATTCCATTTTGGTGAAACTGATTCTGAGTCTGACTATGTAACTGAAGAGGATGTATTCATAGAATCAGCAGAAAAAAATCAGATATTTAAAGATTTAAAGAGACAGGACTACTGTTCCAGAATACCATCTACTCCTCCTGTTTGTGATTCCCATCCTGGTGATACTGACTCTGAGTCTGAATATGTCAATGAGGAGGATGACTTCACAGATCCAGCTGAACGGGCATTAGACTGGTATGAGCGCAACTTTAATTCGCCACAAACTCAGACAAAACCTCAACCTATTGGCTATAATGACATCCTTGGTAGCTAAATTTACAATATACTATAGATGATACAGACAGCTCCCATCATGAAACCTCTCATGAAAATACTGATCTTCCTATTTCTGATATTCCCATGGATTCTGTAGATTGGACTGATTCAGAACTGGAAGAAGAGACATCTGGTTTACAGACTGCTGTTTGGAGAAATGGTCCCCTCAACTACTATGCTGATTTATGACTTCAGAATTATGCATCCAATGATGAAGAGGATTTCTGTACTCAACCTGATATAAGGTACTCCATGCAACAGTGGCAACAACCTAAGAAGCATCATATTGGGAAGAAATATCAGTTATCTAAGCTCTCTAAAAAAAAAGAAGAAAATCTTTTTGCCTACACAATCAGAACTGTAAAGAGGAAACTCAGCCTGAATCTCCTGTTTCAGTTTCTGTTGTGCCAGATCCTCTCTTGCCTCATGATACTCTCAACACCAAGCTGGATGTTGTCTCTAGTCACCATCAGACTGTTTTTAAAGCATTTAATGGTATCTCTTCTCAGACGCTACAATTACAAACACTGCTTTCAACTACTGATTCCTTACATCTCTCTCATGCTGCCTCAATGTCTGTAAACCCTGTGCTAGAAGCAAAAGATAACTTTATTCCAGATATACAACCTTTCAGTTTACCAGAGATAGTCCCTGAAGAATTTAGCTCTGATATTCAAACTCAAATAAGTATGCCTGCTGAACCCCAGACAACTTCTCAGTCAGAATCTTGTCACAATTCCTCTGCATCTACTTGAGAGTGACATATTTCAGTACACTTCACCTTTTCAAAATTCGTCTGTTACTGCATCTAAGAAATTGTTTTCCTTGGGAGATACTTCGCATCAACCTACATTTTCTACTACATCCGTTTCCTGTACAGGAATTCTTGATACTGAAGCCTGTGAGGATAACATTGAACCTAGTTCACAAGTGAACGTTTTTGACCCTGAAACTTGTACTAAAGTTCTTCAAGAAGATTCCCCAGTGGCCATTCCTGTCCCTGTTTTCCATGATGATACTACTAAACCTTACACAATAACAAAAAATCAATAGTAGTTTGGGAGCGCTAAAAGCTAAATGAGAAAATTCTGGAAACTGATATATATTTTATCAAAAATATATTTATTAAAATAATATAAAACATGTATATAACATTTAGAATAGATTGTGGGACGTCTCCCTTTGTAGTTTAAGAACAAGTAAAATTTACTGCATCAAAAGAACACTTTTGTATATTTCTCTAAAAGATTCCACCTAGGTTTTTCTTTTTCACCTTAAATCAATTATCTTTTAATTTCCACCTTAATTCTGATACTAAGTAGTCGTAAGAAATTTCTCAGATATTATATCGTTTCCTACTTTTGTATTGTTACTTTGTATCAGATGGAAACAATTTACATTTCATAGTCCAATAAATTGTTATTTCAGTTGTTATCTTTTTGTAGCAATGTCTTTTGGTGTATAATGTATAAACAGAGTTGTCTGTACTCAGTAAAAATTGATATTTTTTGATGGGGCTTACCGGTTCTTCTGACACGTCTGTGTCTGATGGTATCTCGGTCTCTCTTACCGGTTTTTTCTTTTGTGTCTCTCCTCCCTGTATACTGTAGGTATCTCCGATATCAAGAATAGAAACCTAGACCACGCTCCTGCGTGTATGGGTTTCCTTCTCTGCCGGTTTGTAGCGAGTTTGGCCTCTATGTTCAGGATCTCGTTTTTTCCCCCCGGCTGCTTCTTGATACAGGTGTACACGTCTCAGCGTGTAGAGGTAATCTTGGACTTGTAATACAAACGGCCGTTTGTTTTTTGAACTTTCTTTTCCTCTACTTCCTTCGATAGGGGATAGGTAAAGTTGTTGGTCCAATATTTAGAAGGCAGGTAATAGCAGGTAACGTCTACGCGTTTCGCCAGCAGGCTTTGTCAAGACGGATAATGTTTGTTCTGAGCCCGGCAGTTTAAAAAGCCCTCTTTTCTTTTTGATTGGTTGGTTGTTCCTTTAATTTGATAGGTGTGATTTTTAAGGTGGATTTAAATAAGGTGGAATTTTTCTGGATCCGTATCTCTTACATCTGATAGTTCCCATGCATCTTTGGATAGGTGTGATTTTTAAGGTGGATTTCTTTAGTATAGATAAGGTGGAATCTTTCCAGGTCTTTATCTTTTATTTCTGATAATTCTTATGTTTCACTAGATGTCTAATAGTGATAGTTTTTATGTTATAATATATATATATATAATATATTTACACTTGGTTGTAATAACATTCTTTATGATGGATTCTTATCACGTTTAACTTTTTATTTAATTAAGAATTATAAAAATAATTTTTGCAATAAAATTCAACTGACAGATTAGTTCAAAATATAGAGATTTTGGAACTTATAATTTCTTAGTCTTAATGTAAGGTTTAGCCTTTACTTAGGCAGAACTAATTGCCTTTTTGCTTTTAAAATTATATGATATATAGCTTTCTGATGTATGGTGAAGGTCTAGTGTTTTTCTGGACTTTTATTTCTAAATTGTAAATTTCCCCTTTGTTTATTATGTATATTTTGGCTGTTTGATTATCTGATTGTACACTATTCTAGGTGAGAATCAGGTTTTTCTAATAGATTGTGTTATATATATTTTTATTGACTTTTAAGACAGAAGGAAAGGGGACAAATCTAATTCTGAATTTAATCCTGCTGGATAAAGGGTTTGCATATTATAAATTAGTTCTGCTTCTGTTCTTAGGAGTTTTTCTTCAAAATTACCTCCTCTCCATTCTGGTTTTAGTTTTTTTTATGCCCCAGAAGGTGAAGTCTTTTAAATTGTTCTTATGTATGTCTCTAAAGTGGGTATATAAATGTGTGTCTAGATTCCCTCTGTCTATACATGATAAATGTTCACGTATGCGTTCCCTTAGAGTCCTGGTGGTCTCTCCTATGTATTGTAATTGGCATGTGCATTGTATAATGTAGATCACACCCTTATCCTGACATCTTATGGTTTCTTTTATATGATGGACTAGACCATTTGTATATGACTTAATTTTCTTACATTTGTTGCTAAATTTACAAGATCTGCAGCCGAAACAAGGGTAAAAGCCAGCTAGTTTATTTCCTAATAGATCTTTTTCTAGTGTGGAATTTGTTTTAATTTGTTTAAACTCACTGGGAGCTAGTATTTTCTTGAAGTTTTTTGCTTTTTTAAAATGATTTTCGGATTCTCTGTCATTTTTTCACCTATGAGGGGATCTGTTTGGACTAGGTGCCAGTGTTTTTTGATTATTTTTTGTAAAATATGATGGTCACAATTATAATCAGTAATTAGTGCAACATTAAATTTATCTTCTTGCTCTTCTTTATTGTCCAAATTGTTCGAGTTTTTATTTTTATATGTAAGTAGAGTGTTTCTGTCTTTTTGATCTACCTGTTCTTTTGCCCTTTTTATTGTTTCTATATTGTACCCTCTGTCCATGAATTTCTTTTCGAGTATCTCGGTTTGTTCTAAATAATCTGAAGTTTTTGTACAATTTCGTTTTATTCGCAGGTATTGTCCTTTAGGGATATTTTCTTTCCATTTATTTAAATGGCAGCTTTTAAAGTGTATTAGGTTATTTGCGTCTACTTTTTTGAAGTGTGTTTTTATTGTTATTTCTTTTTCAACAATTTCAATATCCAGGTCTAGGAATGTGATTTTTTCTTTACTTATGTTATGTGTGAAGTTTATTCCTATGTCATTATTATTCATGTCTGTGATGAATTTATCTAGCTCCATGGATGACCCTTTCCATACAAAGATGATGTCATCAATGTACCTCTTATAGAGCACGAGATTTGCACCGAGCTCATGTTTGGGAATGAATTCTTCTTCCCATTTTCCCAAAAATAAATTTGCATAGCTCGGTGCAAATCTCGTGCCCATGGCGGTTCCTTTTGTTTGTAGATAGAATCTTTTGTTAAAGGAAAAATAATTCTGATTCAAAATAAAATCAATACCTTGAAGTATGAAGTCTCTTTGTTTTTGATTTAATGTATTATCCCTAACCATATACATTTCTGCTGCTTTTGTGCCTAGTTGATGTTGTATGCTCGTGTATAAAGAAGAAACATCGCACGTGCCAATCAAATAATTATCTTTCCATTCTAAGTTATTGAGATTTTGTAGTATATCAGTAGTATCTTTAAGGTAGGAGGGTAGAATTTTTACATATTTTTGCAGAAAGTTGTCAATGTATTGTGATAAGTTTGCAGTTATAGACCCTATTCCAGATATTATAGGCCTACCAGGTGGATTGGTGAGATTTTTGTGCAGTTTTGGCAGGTAGTAGAATACAGGTATTTTTGGGTATTTCGGACATAGAAAATCAAATTCCTTTTTATGTATTATATTTTGACTTTGAGCATCTTTCAGTATGTTGGTTAGTTTATTTAAGAATTTTTTTGTTGGATCCATTTTAATTTCTTTGTAAGTGTCTATGTCTCCTAGGAGTCTGTTAGCCTCATTTATATAACTTATTGTATCTAAAAGGACAATACCTCCTCCCTTATCAGCAGCCTTAATTGTCAGTTCTTTGTCTTTTTGTAGGTTCTTTATTATTATATTTTCTTTTCTGGACAGATTTCTTAATTTATGTTTATTTTGTTTTAATTTAGCAATGTCGTTTTGTACTAGTTTTTCAAAGAGCTCAAGGTTTCTTCCTTTTTCATTAGTTGGGTAGAATTTTGATTTTAATTTTAAATTTGTGTGTTTTATTTCTGGGGTTGTTGTATCTGTATTCGTGATTGTTCTATTAGAGGTTATTTGTCTTTCTATTGGGTTTTTTACAAAGAATCTTTTTAGTGTTAGCTTTCGTACAAATTGGCTTATGTGAATATGTGTATTGAATTTATTCATTTTAGCTGTAGGGGCAAAACTTAGACCAAGTTGTAGCACTTTTTCTTGTTCTTTTGTTAATATTTTGCTACTTAGATTAAAAATCCCTATAGGTGGGTTTATTTTGTTTTCTTTACATTCTTTTGTGGTTGTTGTTCTCCCTCCTCTTGTTCCTCTCTGCTTCTTTTTCTTAAAGGTGGTGCTTTTAGTGCCAATTGATTTTGTGGTGTTTCTGGTTTTTTTGGGGGTATCCCTAGAAAATGTTCCTCATTAATTGGTGTGATTTGATCTATTTTTAGGTTTTCAAATTTATTATGTGTTTCTAGTTTCCAATTGTGATCAGTGTTTTCTCTTTGTGTTTTCTCAGATGTGTGATTTCTAAAACCTCCCTTGTGATTTTCCTTTTGAAAGTTTTCCCTTGAGTGATTGACATTTCTATAAGAATAGTTATAATCATTTCTATAATAGTTGTGAAATTTTTCCCCTTTTGGTGTGTGTTCCCATCTATATGTGTCTCTTTCTTTGGGTCTATAATAATCTTCGTAGTGTGCATAGTCTCTAGTTTGTGTGTTAAACCTCCTATCGTAATTGTGATAATCTCTATACTCTCTTTGTTGGTAATTTCTCCTAGGGCGATTCCCATAGTTGTAATTTTCTCTGTCATAGTTTTGTCTCTCATTAGACCCATTCTCGTATCTATAGCCTCTATAGTTTGTATTTCTTTTATCATCATAGTTTCTTTGTTTATAATTTGAATTCTGTTTCCTATATGTTTGTTGTTTAATAGCATTACTGGCTGTATCATGTGTGTCAGTATCTGTGGAGACATGGTTTTGTCCCGGTAATATCTCTTCTGATTGTATTTCCACTCCACTTTTTGGTTCTTGGTAGTCTGCCTCGTCTCTTCTATATTTTCTCCATTTTGTCTATAGTATATCCTTATTTAATTTATTTAAATTCAGAATGATTTCTTTCTGTCTGCTTTTGAATTCATTGTCTTCTCTCACCTCATTTAGTTCATTTTTAAGAAAAAGAAGCAGAGAGGAACAAGAGGAGGGAGAACAACAACCACAAAAGAATGTAAAGAAAACAAAATAAACCCACCTATAGGGATTTTTAATCTAAGTAGCAAAATATTAACAAAAGAACAAGAAAAAGTGCTACAACTTGGTCTAAGTTTTGCCCCTATGGCTAAAATGAATAAATTCAGTACACATATTCACATAAGCCAATTTGTACGAAAGCTAACACTAAAAAGATTCTTTGTAAAAAACCCAATAGAAAGACAAATAACCTCTAATAGAACAATCACGAATACAGATACAACAACCCCAGAAATAAAACACACAAATTTAAAATTAAAATCAAAATTCTACCCAACTAATGAAAAAGGAAGAAACCTTGAGCTCTTTGAAAAACTAGTACAAAACGACATTGCTAAATTAAAACAAAATAAACATAAATTAAGAAATCTGTCCAGAAAAGAAAATATAATAATAAAGAACCTACAAAAAGACAAAGAACTGACAATTAAGGCTGCTGATAAGGGAGGAGGTATTGTCCTTTTAGATACAATAAGTTATATAAATGAGGCTAACAGACTCCTAGGAGACATAGACACTTACAAAGAAATTAAAATGGATCCAACAAAAAAATTCTTAAATAAACTAACCAACATACTGAAAGATGCTCAAAGTCAAAATATAATACATAAAAAGGAATTTGATTTTCTATGTCCGAAATACCCAAAAATACCTGTATTCTACTACCTGCCAAAACTGCACAAAAATCTCACCAATCCACCTGGTAGGCCTATAATATCTGGAATAGGGTCTATAACTGCAAACTTATCACAATACATTGACAACTTTCTGCAAAAATATGTAAAAATTCTACCCTCCTACCTTAAAGATACTACTGATATACTACAAAATCTCAATAACTTAGAATGGAAAGATAATTATTTGATTGGCACGTGCGATGTTTCTTCTTTATACACGAGCATACAACATCAACTAGGCACAAAAGCAGCAGAAATGTATATGGTTAGGGATAATACATTAAATAAAAAACAAAGAGACTTCATACTTCAAGGTATTGATTTTATTTTGAATCAGAATTATTTTTCCTTTAACAAAAGATTCTATCTACAAACAAAAGGAACCGCCATGGGCACGAGATTTGCACCGAGCTATGCAAATTTATTTTTGGGAAAATGGGAAGAAGAATTCATTCCCAAACATGAGCTCGGTGCAAATCTCGTGCTCTATAAGAGGTACATTGATGACATCATCTTTGTATGGAAAGGGTCATCCATGGAGCTAGATAAATTCATCACAGACATGAATAATAATGACATAGGAATAAACTTCACACATAACATAAGTAAAGAAAAAATCACATTCCTAGACCTGGATATTGAAATTGTTGAAAAAGAAATAACAACAAAAACACACTTCAAAAAAGTAGACGCAAATAACCTAATACACTTTAAAAGCTGCCATTTAAATAAATGGAAAGAAAATATCCCTAAAGGACAATACCTGCGAATAAAACGAAATTGTACAAAAACTTCAGATTATTTAGAACAAACTGAGATACTCGAAAAGAAATTCATGGACAGAGGGTACAATATAGAAACAATAAAAAGGGCAAAAGAACAGGTAGATCAAAAAGACAGAAACACTCTACTTACATATAAAAATAAAAACTCGAACAATTTGGACAATAAAGAAGAGCAAGAAGATAAATTTAATGTTGCACTAATTACTGATTAGAATTGTGACCATCATATTTTACAAAAAATAATCAAAAAACACTGGCACCTAGTCCAAACAGATCCCCTCATAGGTGAAAAAATGACAGAGAATCCGAAAATCATTTTTAAAAAAGCAAAAAACTTCAAGAAAATACTAGCTCCCAGTGAGTTTAAACAAATTAAAACAAATTCCACACTAGAAAAAGATCTATTAGGAAATAAACTAGCTGGCTTTTACCCTTGTTTCGGCTGCAGATCTTGTAAATTTAGCAACAAATGTAAGAAAATTAAGTCAAATACAAATGGTCTAGTCCATCATATAAAAGAAACCATAAGATGTCAGGATAAGGGTGTGATCTACATTATACAATGCACATGCCAATTACAATACATAGGAGAGACCACCAGGACTCTAAGGGAACGCATACGTGAACATTTATCATGTATAGACAGAGGGAATCTAGACACACATTTATATACCCACTTTAGAGACATACATAAGAACAATTTAAAAGACTTCACCTTCTGGGGCATAAAAAAAACTAAAACCAGAATGGAGAGGAGGTAATTTTGAAGAAAAACTCCTAAGAACAGAAGCAGAACTAATTTATAATATGCAAACCCTTTATCCAGCAGGATTAAATTCAGAATTAGATTTGTCCCCTTTCCTTCTGTCTTAAAAGTCAATAAAAATATATATAACACAATCTATTAGAAAAACCTGATTCTCACCTAGAATAGTGTACAATCAGATAATCAAACAGCCAAAATATACATAATAAACAAAGGGGAAATTTACAATTTAGAAATAAAAGTCCAGAAAAACACTAGACCTTCACCATACATCAGAAAGCTATATATCATATAATTTTAAAAGCAAAAAGGCAATTAGTTCTGCCTAAGTAAAGGCTAAACCTTACATTAAGACTAAGAAATTATAAGTTCCAAAATCTCTATATTTTGAACTAATCTGTCAGTTGAATTTTATTGCAAAAATTATTTTTATAATTCTTAATTAAATAAAAAGTTAAACGTGATAAGAATCCATCATAAAGAATGTTATTACAACCAAGTGTAAATATATTATATATATATATATTATAACATAAAAACTATCACTATTAGACATCTAGTGAAACATAAGAATTATCAGAAATAAACGATAAAGACCTGGAAAGATTCCGCCTTATCTATACTAAAGAAATCCACCTTAAAAATCACACCTATCCAAAGATGCATGGGAACTATCAGATGTAAGAGATACGGATCCAGAAAGATTCCACCTTATTTAAATCCACCTTAAAAATCACACCTATCAAATTAAAGGAACAACCAACCAATCAAAAAGAAAAGAGGGCTTTTTAAACTGCCGGGCTCAGAACAAACATTATCCGTCTTGACAAAGCCTGCTGGCGAAACGCGTAGACGTTACCTAGTTGCCTAGTTGATGTTGATGAGGAACAAGAGGAGGGAGAACAACAACCACAAAAGAATGTAAAGAAAACAAAATAAACCCACCTATAGGGATTTTTAATCTAAGTAGCAAAATATTAACAAAAGAACAAGAAAAAGTGCTACAACTTGGTCTAAGTTTTGCCCCTACGGCTAAAATGAATAAATTCAATACACATATTCACATAAGCCAATTTGTACGAAAGCTAACACTAAAAAGATTCTTTGTAAAAAACCCAATAGAAAGACAAATAACCTCTAATAGAACAATCACGAATACAGATACAACAACCCCAGAAATAAAACACACAAATTTAAAATTAAAATCAAAATTCTACCCAACTAATGAAAAAGGAAGAAACCTTGAGCTCTTTGAAAAACTAGTACAAAACGACATTGCTAAATTAAAACAAAATAAACATAAATTAAGAAATCTGTCCAGAAAAGAAAATATAATAATAAAGAACCTACAAAAAGACAAAGAACTGACAATTAAGGCTGCTGATAAGGGAGGAGGTATTGTCCTTTTAGATACAATAAGTTATATAAATGAGGCTAACAGACTCCTAGGAGACATAGACACTTACAAAGAAATTAAAATGGATCCAACAAAAAAATTCTTAAATAAACTAACCAACATACTGAAAGATGCTCAAAGTCAAAATATAATACATAAAAAGGAATTTGATTTTCTATGTCCGAAATACCCAAAAATACCTGTATTCTACTACCTGCCAAAACTGCACAAAAATCTCACCAATCCACCTGGTAGGCCTATAATATCTGGAATAGGGTCTATAACTGAAAACTTATCACAATACATTGACAACTTTCTGCAAAAATATGTAAAAATTCTACCCTCCTACCTTAAAGATACTACTGATATACTACAAAATCTCAATAACTTAGAATGGAAAGATAATTATTTGATTGGCACGTGCGATGTTTCTTCTTTATACACGAGCATACAACATCAACTAGGCACAAAAGCAGCAGAAATGTATATGGTTAGGGATAATACATTAAATCAAAAACAAAGAGACTTCATACTTCAAGGTATTGATTTTATTTTGAATCAGAATTATTTTTCCTTTAACAAAAGATTCTATCTACAAACAAAAGGAACCGCCATGGGCACGAGATTTGCACCGAGCTATGCAAATTTATTTTTGGGAAAATGGGAAGAAGAATTCATTCCCAAACATGAGCTCGGTGCAAATCTCGTGCTCTATAAGAGGTACATTGATGACATCATCTTTGTATGGAAAGGGTCATCCATGGAGCTAGATAAATTCATCACAGACATGAATAATAATGACATAGGAATAAACTTCACACATAACATAAGTAAAGAAAAAATCACATTCCTAGACCTGGATATTGAAATTGTTGAAAAAGAAATAACAACAAAAACACACTTCAAAAAAGTAGACGCAAATAACCTAATACACTTTAAAAGCTGCCATTTAAATAAATGGAAAGAAAATATCCCTAAAGGACAATACCTGCGAATAAAACGAAATTGTACAAAAACTTCAGATTATTTAGAACAAACCGAGATACTCGAAAAGAAATTCATGGACAGAGGGTACAATATAGAAACAATAAAAAGGGCAAAAGAACAGGTAGATCAAAAAGACAGAAACACTCTACTTACATATAAAAATAAAAACTCGAACAATTTGGACAATAAAGAAGAGCAAGAAGATAAATTTAATGTTGCACTAATTACTGATTATAATTGTGACCATCATATTTTACAAAAAATAATCAAAAAACACTGGCACCTAGTCCAAACAGATCCCCTCATAGGTGAAAAAATGACAGAGAATCCGAAAATCATTTTTAAAAAAGCAAAAAACTTCAAGAAAATACTAGCTCCCAGTGAGTTTAAACAAATTAAAACAAATTCCACACTAGAAAAAGATCTATTAGGAAATAAACTAGCTGGCTTTTACCCTTGTTTCGGCTGCAGATCTTGTAAATTTAGCAACAAATGTAAGAAAATTAAGTCAAATACAAATGGTCTAGTCCATCATATAAAAGAAACCATAAGATGTCAGGATAAGGGTGTGATCTACATTATACAATGCACATGCCAATTACAATACATAGGAGAGACCACCAGGACTCTAAGGGAACGCATACGTGAACATTTATCATGTATAGACAGAGGGAATCTAGACACACATTTATATACCCACTTTAGAGACATACATAAGAACAATTTAAAAGACTTCACCTTCTGGGGCATAAAAAAAACTAAAACCAGAATGGAGAGGAGGTAATTTTGAAGAAAAACTCCTAAGAACAGAAGCAGAACTAATTTATAATATGCAAACCCTTTATCCAGCAGGATTAAATTCAGAATTAGATTTGTCCCCTTTCCTTCTGTCTTAAAAGTCAATAAAAATATATATAACACAATCTATTAGAAAAACCTGATTCTCACCTAGAATAGTGTACAATCAGATAATCAAACAGCCAAAATATACATAATAAACAAAGGGGAAATTTACAATTTAGAAATAAAAGTCCAGAAAAACACTAGACCTTCACCATACATCAGAAAGCTATATATCATATAATTTTAAAAGCAAAAAGGCAATTAGTTCTGCCTAAGTAAAGGCTAAACCTTACATTAAGACTAAGAAATTATAAGTTCCAAAATCTCTATATTTTGAACTAATCTGTCAGTTGAATTTTATTGCAAAAATTATTTTTATAATTCTTAATTAAATAAAAAGTTAAACGTGATAAGAATCCATCATAAAGAATGTTATTACAACCAAGTGTAAATATATTATATATATATATATTATAACATAAAAACTATCACTATTAGACATCTAGTGAAACATAAGAATTATCAGAAATAAACGATAAAGACCTGGAAAGATTCCGCCTTATCTATACTAAAGAAATCCACCTTAAAAATCACACCTATCCAAAGATGCATGGGAACTATCAGATGTAAGAGATACGGATCCAGAAAGATTCCACCTTATTTAAATCCACCTTAAAAATCACACCTATCAAATTAAAGGAACAACCAACCAATCAAAAAGAAAAGAGGGCTTTTTAAACTGCCGGGCTCAGAACAAACATTATCCGTCTTGACAAAGCCTGCTGGCGAAACGCGTAGACGTTACCTAGTTGCCTAGTTGATGTTGATGAGGAACAAGAGGAGGGAGAACAACAACCACAAAAGAATGTAAAGAAAACAAAATAAACCCACCTATAGGGATTTTTAATCTAAGTAGCAAAATATTAACAAAAGAACAAGAAAAAGTGCTACAACTTGGTCTAAGTTTTGCCCCTACGGCTAAAATGAATAAATTCAATACACATATTCACATAAGCCAATTTGTACGAAAGCTAACACTAAAAAGATTCTTTGTAAAAAACCCAATAGAAAGACAAATAACCTCTAATAGAACAATCACGAATACAGATACAACAACCCCAGAAATAAAACACACAAATTTAAAATTAAAATCAAAATTCTACCCAACTAATGAAAAAGGAAGAAACCTTGAGCTCTTTGAAAAACTAGTACAAAACGACATTGCTAAATTAAAACAAAATAAACATAAATTAAGAAATCTGTCCAGAAAAGAAAATATAATAATAAAGAACCTACAAAAAGACAAAGAACTGACAATTAAGGCTGCTAAGGGAGGAGGTATTGTCCTTTTAGATACAATAAGTTATATAAATGAGGCTAACAGACTCCTAGGAGACATAGACACTTACAAAGAAATTAAAATGGATCCAACAAAAAAATTCTTAAATAAACTAACCAACATACTGAAAGATGCTCAAAGTCAAAATATAATACATAAAAAGGAATTTGATTTTCTATGTCCGAAATACCCAAAAATACCTGTATTCTACTACCTGCCAAAACTGCACAAAAATCTCACCAATCCACCTGGTAGGCCTATAATATCTGGAATAGGGTCTATAACTGCAAACTTATCACAATACATTGACAACTTTCTGCAAAAATATGTAAAAATTCTACCCTCCTACCTTAAAGATACTACTGATATACTACAAAATCTCAATAACTTAGAATGGAAAGATAATTATTTGATTGGCACGTGCGATGTTTCTTCTTTATACACGAGCATACAACATCAACTAGGCACAAAAGCAGCAGAAATGTATATGGTTAGGGATAATACATTAAATCAAAAACAAAGAGACTTCATACTTCAAGGTATTGATTTTATTTTGAATCAGAATTATTTTTCCTTTAACAAAAGATTCTATCTACAAACAAAAGGAACCGCCATGGGCACGAGATTTGCACCGAGCTATGCAAATTTATTTTTGGGAAAATGGGAAGAAGAATTCATTCCCAAACATGAGCTCGGTGCAAATCTCGTGCTCTATAAGAGGTACATTGATGACATCATCTTTGTATGGAAAGGGTCATCCATGGAGCTAGATAAATTCATCACAGACATGAATAATAATGACATAGGAATAAACTTCACACATAACATAAGTAAAGAAAAAATCACATTCCTAGACCTGGATATTGAAATTGTTGAAAAAGAAATAACAACAAAAACACACTTCAAAAAAGTAGACGCAAATAACCTAATACACTTTAAAAGCTGCCATTTAAATAAATGGAAAGAAAATATCCCTAAAGGACAATACCTGCGAATAAAACGAAATTGTACAAAAACTTCAGATTATTTAGAACAAACCGAGATACTCGAAAAGAAATTCATGGACAGAGGGTACAATATAGAAACAATAAAAAGGGCAAAAGAACAGGTAGATCAAAAAGACAGAAACACTCTACTTACATATAAAAATAAAAACTCGAACAATTTGGACAATAAAGAAGAGCAAGAAGATAAATTTAATGTTGCACTAATTACTGATTATAATTGTGACCATCATATTTTACAAAAAATAATCAAAAAACACTGGCACCTAGTCCAAACAGATCCCCTCATAGGTGAAAAAATGACAGAGAATCCGAAAATCATTTTTAAAAAAGCAAAAAACTTCAAGAAAATACTAGCTCCCAGTGAGTTTAAACAAATTAAAACAAATTCCACACTAGAAAAAGATCTATTAGGAAATTGTAACATTATACCCCTTTAAGGGGCGGTTTCCTCAGGTGCATATAAATTACACTGGATACATCACACCAATGCTTGGTATTGATGTATCCAGCCTGGATTAACTTCCTGTGAGCTAATCCCTTTTGCACCTGTGAAGCTAGTTTCTCTCCTGTGGATTCTGGGGAAATTTGCCTGCTACTCTCTCCTGCTCTGTAGTGGACTTTCAGTTCCAGCTGACTACCGGGTGACGTCACTCCCACGAGCCACATCCACTGTGTCTCTCACACGCTGCTCTCAACCTCTGCTGCAGCGTCTCTGCCTTGTGCTCTCTCTCCCACAAGCCTCATCAGCTGTATCTCACACACCCTGCTTCCAGCAGCTGCTGCAGCGTCTCTGCTTAGTGCTCTCTCTCCCAAGCAAAGGATTGTGCCTCTCTGACTGTGAGCTTTTTCTTCAATATTCCTCTGCTTGTTACTTAAATCTCGGTAAGCTGAGTATTTATTTTTTCCAGTTCATATTTTCTAAGCTTTAACTGCTTATTTTGTTTATTCATTGCAATGAAGGTATTTGTTATTTTTAAAGTCATGTCTGATTAAATTTGAACTACCATATGTTGCCAGGGGTAAATAGTTCTACATATTTTCAAGACAACTGACTAGTATATTAAAATCATAATAAAATATATGTAAAACCCTAAGCCATGAGTTATTACATATATTTAAAAATGAAACACTCACTCAAGTTTTTATTTGGTAACCATACTTTTAATATATTGGAAAATCTATTCATGACTTATGCTCACAATAGACTTGTTGAAAGCAGTGTTACTAATGAACTTTCACACACCTGTTACAGAATACCAAGCCTAACTTATCCAGCTGACTTAACTACGATGATGAATCCAGGTGACATAAACGCTCACTTCCAGGAATTATCCAACAAAGTTGACCTTTTAAGTCAGGGACTTAGAGAACTTCAGGTAGAAAACCTGACACTTAGGAATATTATTAAAGAAGGGTTAAGTGCAGCTAAACCCCCTGACACTAACACTCCTGACCCCCCAATTCCACCTCCTGAAAAATTCTCTGGGGATAGGAAATCATTTAGGCAGTTTCATAATGCCTGTAAATTATTTCTCACACTTAAGCCAAAAACATTTCCTAATGACCGTATAAAAGTACTAACTGTCATTTCTTTCCTAAGAGGTGAGCCCAGACAATGGGCAGATTTATTCTTAGAAAATAACGACCCTATTCTAAATTCAATTGATGATTTCTTCAAGGCCATGTCAGATTTATATGAGGACCCCAACAGGCAACTCACAGCAGATTTTAAGTTGCGTAACTTAAAGCAACATAAGAGGCCTGTTGAGGAATATATCTCTGAATTTAAGATTTGGCAAAGGGATTCCCAATGGAATCAGGTTTCCCTGAGGAATCAATTTAGAATGGGGTTGTCTGAAAATATTAAGGATGAGCTTGCTAGACTAGATCTCCCAGAAACACTTGACTCACTTATGTCTTTAACTATAAAAATAGATAGAAGAATTAGGGAAAGGAAACAGGAAAGATATTCCCCAGACTCCTATACCAAGGTTACCACCCCTAAAGCTTATACACCCTCCCATAAGAGTCAGGATGAAGCCATGGAGATAGGGTTCATTAGAGGACCCCTGTCCCCTGAGGAAAAGTCACGCAGAAAAGAACTGGGACTTTGCCTCTATTGTGCCGCAAAGGAGCATTCTGTTTCTGACTGTCCTTCTTTAAAGATACAAAGATCAGGTAAGACAAATTTTACCTCAGATCATTTACTATCTTTAACAGCACAAAATCCTGCATATTTCATTATTACTATCTCTTTACAGTGGGGACAAAACCGACACAGTCTTAAGGCCGTTTTGGATTCGGGAGCCTACGCTAGTTATATAGATATAAAAGTTGTACAAGAAAATAAAATACCCATTATTGCAAAGAAAAAACCTGTTTCTGTACAATTAATTGATGGAAGACAATTAGAGTCAGGACCCATCACACACCAAACAATTCCCTTATTAGTCACTACTCATGACATACACCAAGAGTTCATTTCTTTTGACGTTATTCCTTCACCCATTTTTCCTGTTGTATTAGGTCTACACTGGTTGAATAAACATCAGCCCCTCGTACATTGGTCAGAAAAAACACTTGAATTTAATTCACAATATTGTACCACCACATGTTACCCTATACAACCTCTTCTATCTGTCTTGGAAACTAACATCCCTCCTGTTTATTCAGATTTAAAACAAGTATTTGACAAACAGGAGGCAGAAACCTTGCCACCCCATCGGGAGTATGATTGCCCCATAGATCTAATCCCTGGGTCAAAAGTTCCATATGGACACATATTCCCACTTTCTAAACCTGAGCTTGATACGTTAAAAGAATATATCAATGAGAATCTCAGGAAGGGATTCATTAGACCCTCCACCTCCCCTGCAGGGGCAGGAATATTTTTCGTAACCAATAAAGATAAAACCATACGGCCAATCGTTGACTACCGCGAATTGAATAAAATAACAAAAAAAGATCGTTATCCTCTTCCACTCATCCCTGAATTAATCGAAAGATTACATGGCTCATCCATTTACACTAAGCTTGATCTAAGAGGAGCTTATAATTTAATAAGAGTGCGTTCTGGGGATGAGTGGTTGACTGCTTTCCGTACTAGGTACGGGTTATATGAATATACCGTAATGCCCTTTGGATTGTGCAATGCACCCGCCACATTCCAGAGGTTCATCAACGATGTGTTCCGTGATCTCCTTGACACTTTTCTAGTTATCTACTTGGATGACATCCTTATATTTTCAGATAATGAAAAAGAACATATAAAACATGTTAGGATAGTCCTCTCAAGACTGTTAGCTCATCACCTGTATGTGAAACCTGAAAAGTGTACCTTTCATTCCCCTGAAATCACTTTCCTTGGGTATCATATATCATCTAAAGGGATATATATGGAGAAAACAAAGATCCAAACCATTCTTGATTGGCCTATACCAAAAACCAGAAAACATATACAAAAGTTTTTGGGATTTTCTAACTTCTATAGAAAATTTATTAAAAACTTTTCAGCAATAGTTAAACCCCTAACTAACTTGACAAAAGCCAATGTTCCTTTTGAATGGAACAAAGACGCAAATCACTCCTTCAATGTTCTAAAAAATTCCTTTACTACAGCACCTATTCTAGCATACCCTGATCCACAAAAACAGTACATACTAGAGGTTGATGCCTCATTCTACGCTATAGGAGCTGTATTGTCCCAAAAGAATCCCAAAACAAATAGGACACACCCTGTAGCATATTATTCAAGAGTGTTAACAACCTCTGAAATAAACTACCATATCGGTGAAAAAGAGCTCTTGGCTGTTAAAAGCTCTCTTGAAACTTGGAGACACCTTTTAGAAGGTACAATAGAGCCTATAATTATTTTCACTGATCATCGCAACTTAGAGTACCTAAAAACATCTCGCACATTAACATCTAGACAAGTGAGGTGGAGTTTATTTTTCTCAAGATTTAATTACATCATAACCTATAGATCAGCTTTGAAGAATACCAAGGCCGACATACTTTCTAGGCTTCCTTCTCCTCCTCCTAAGATTCAGATGTGTAAACCCCTAGTTCCATTAGATAACATAGTGGGGACTTTAGCCATCTCAACCACTGAATTAAAAGAGAAGCAACTAACTGATACTTCTAAAGTGCTATACAACTTAACACAAGGAGAGAATGGGTTATACTACCATGACACAAAACTCTATGTACCCCCTTCACTAAGGGAACAAGTTCTCTCCTCTTGTCATGAATCTCCCCTTTCAGGTCACCCTGGTATGAACAAAACTTATGACTTAGTTACAAGATCCTACTGGTGGCCCCACATAAACACAGAAATAAGAAACTACATTAAATCATGTTCAGTTTGCACAACCTGTAAAACAGATAGGAATAAACCCACAGGGTTTCTTCTCTCCCTACCAGTTCCAGACAGACCGTGGAAAGACATTGCTATAGATTATATTGTTGATCTACCTGTATCTGAAAAGAATAACACAATAATCGTTATCGTTGATCTCTTCACTAAAATGGCACACTTTGTGCCTTATTATAAGTTACCAACTGCCCTGGAAACTGTAAATATCCTTATAAAACATGTCATCTGCCTACACGGCTTACCGAACACTATAACATCTGACAGAGGTTCACAATTTACCTCTAAGGTTTGGAAACAATTATGTTCATCCCTTAACATTGAACAACGGCTTTCTACCGCATTCCATCCCCAAACCAATGGACAAACGGAGCGTACAAACCATTGGTTGGAGGAATATATAAGATGTTACACCAACCAACAACAAAACAACTGGACAAAATTACTTCCTCTAGCAGAATTCGCACATAATAATACTTACCATTCAACGATAAAAGCTACTCCTTTCTTTGCTAATTATGGCTACCATCCGAGCTTTCACCTACACCCCGAAGTCACCACTGACTGCCCAGTCATTGATGATCTTACTAACACTATGCTCGAAACATTCTCTCAACTTTATGACACTATCAAAATTGCCCAACAGAGGCAGAAGAAATACTACGACCTCAGGCATCGTCCTCCTCCTTCATATGTTCTTGGAGATCTTGTTTGGCTCTCTACGAGGAACTTACGGATCTCCGTGCCCAGCAAGAAGTTTCATAAACTTTTTATTGGTCCTTTCCCCATCATTAAAATAGTAAATGAGAATGCTGTTACTCTCCAATTGCCCCCCTCTCTTAAAGTACACCCCACGTTTCACGTCTCACTCCTCAAACCCTACAGTTCACTTCGGAATCCTTTGGACCCTTCTGTTCCTGTGTTGCCTATAGCTCCGGATGTGGAATATGAGGTTGCTGCCATCCTTGACTCCAGGAAGGTTTCTGGTCGTCTTCAGTACCTGGTACATTGGAAGGGGTACCCTTCTGAGGAGGATTCTTGGGAACCTTCTGTTAATCTCTCCGCTCCCAGGTTGGTCTCTCTTTTCCACAGAAGATTCCCGGATCGTCCCAGACCTTGACCCACGGAGTGGTTGCTCTTAAGGGGGGGGTCCTGTAACATTATACCCCTTTAAGGGGCGGTTTCCTCAGGTGCATATAAATTACACTGGATACATCACACCAATGCTTGGTATTGATGTATCCAGCCTGGATTAACTTCCTGTGAGCTAATCCCTTTTGCACCTGTGAAGCTAGTTTCTCTCCTGTGGATTCTGGGGAAATTTGCCTGCTACTCTCTCCTGCTCTGTAGTGGACTTTCAGTTCCAGCTGACTACCGGGTGACGTCACTCCCACGAGCCACATCCACTGTGTCTCTCACACGCTGCTCTCAACCTCTGCTGCAGCGTCTCTGCCTTGTGCTCTCTCTCCCACAAGCCTCATCAGCTGTATCTCACACACCCTGCTTCCAGCAGCTGCTGCAGCGTCTCTGCTTAGTGCTCTCTCTCCCAAGCAAAGGATTGTGCCTCTCTGACTGTGAGCTTTTTCTTCAATATTCCTCTGCTTGTTACTTAAATCTCGGTAAGCTGAGTATTTATTTTTTCCAGTTCATATTTTCTAAGCTTTAACTGCTTATTTTGTTTATTCATTGCAATGAAGGTATTTGTTATTTTTAAAGTCATGTCTGATTAAATTTGAACTACCATATGTTGCCAGGGGTAAATAGTTCTACATATTTTCAAGACAACTGACTAGTATATTAAAATCATAATAAAATATATGTAAAACCCTAAGCCATGAGTTATTACATATATTTAAAAATGAAACACTCACTCAAGTTTTTATTTGGTAACCATACTTTTAATATATTGGAAAATCTATTCATGACTTATGCTCACAATAGACTTGTTGAAAGCAGTGTTACTAATGAACTTTCACACACCTGTTACAGAAATAAACTAGCTGGCTTTTACCCTTGTTTCGGCTGCAGATCTTGTAAATTTAGAAACAAATGTAAGAAAATTAAGTCAAATACAAATGGTCTAGTCCATCATATAAAAGAAACCATAAGATGTCAGGATAAGGGTGTGATCTACATTATACAATGCACATGCCAATTACAATACATAGGAGAGACCACCAGGACTCTAAGGGAACGCATACGTGAACATTTATCATGTATAGACAGAGGGAATCTAGACACACATTTATATACCCACTTTAGAGACATACATAAGAACAATTTAAAAGACTTCACCTTCTGGGGCATAAAAAAAACTAAAACCAGAATGGAGAGGAGGTAATTTTGAAGAAAAACTCCTAAGAACAGAAGCAGAACTAATTTATAATATGCAAACCCTTTATCCAGCAGGATTAAATTCAGAATTAGATTTGTCCCCTTTCCTTCTGTCTTAAAAGTCAATAAAAATATATATAACACAATCTATTAGAAAAACCTGATTCTCACCTAGAATAGTGTACAATCAGATAATCAAACAGCCAAAATATACATAATAAACAAAGGGGAAATTTACAATTTAGAAATAAAAGTCCAGAAAAACACTAGACCTTCACCATACATCAGAAAGCTATATATCATATAATTTTAAAAGCAAAAAGGCAATTAGTTCTGCCTAAGTAAAGGCTAAACCTTACATTAAGACTAAGAAATTATAAGTTCCAAAATCTCTATATTTTGAACTAATCTGTCAGTTGAATTTTATTGCAAAAATTATTTTTATAATTCTTAATTAAATAAAAAGTTAAACGTGATAAGAATCCATCATAAAGAATGTTATTACAACCAAGTGTAAATATATTATATATATATATATTATAACATAAAAACTATCACTATTAGACATCTAGTGAAACATAAGAATTATCAGAAATAAACGATAAAGACCTGGAAAGATTCCGCCTTATCTATACTAAAGAAATCCACCTTAAAAATCACACCTATCCAAAGATGCATGGGAACTATCAGATGTAAGAGATACGGATCCAGAAAGATTCCACCTTATTTAAATCCACCTTAAAAATCACACCTATCAAATTAAAGGAACAACCAACCAATCAAAAAGAAAA
This sequence comes from Bombina bombina, assembly GCF_027579735.1. NCBI lineage: Eukaryota > Metazoa > Chordata > Amphibia > Anura > Bombinatoridae > Bombina > Bombina bombina. Next base: position 646,819,937 of record NC_069502.1, on the reverse strand, counting down.
GAGGGCTTTTTAAACTGCCGGGCTCAGAACAAACATTATCCGTCTTGACAAAGCCTGCTGGCGAAACGCGTAGACGTTACCTGCTATTACCTGCCTTCTAAATATTGGACCAACAACTTTACCTATCCCCTATCGAAGGAAGTAGAGGAAAAGAAAGTTCAAAAAACAAACGGCCGTTTGTATTACAAGTCCAAGATTACCTCTACACGCTGAGACGTGTACACCTGTATCAAGAAGCAGCCGGGGGGAAAAAACGAGATCCTGAACATAGAGGCCAAACTCGCTACAAACCGGCAGAGAAGGAAACCCATACACGCAGGAGCGTGGTCTAGGTTTCTATTCTTGATATCGGAGATACCTACAGTATACAGGGAGGAGAGACACAAAAGAAAAAACCGGTAAGAGAGACCGAGATACCATCAGACACAGACGTGTCAGAAGAACCGGTAAGCCCCATCAAAAAAATATCAATTTTTACTGAGTACAGACAACTCTGTTTATACATTATACACCAAAAGACATTGCTACAAAAAGATAACAACTGAAATAACAATTTATTGGACTATGAAATGTAAATTGTTTCCATCTGATACAAAGTAACAATACAAAAGTAGGAAACGATATAATATCTGAGAAATTTCTTACGACTACTTAGTATCAGAATTAAGGTGGAAATTAAAAGATAATTGATTTAAGGTGAAAAAGAAAAACCTAGGTGGAATCTTTTAGAGAAATATACAAAAGTGTTCTTTTGATGCAGTAAATTTTACTTGTTCTTAAACTACAAAGGGAGACGTCCCACAATCTATTCTAAATGTTATATACATGTTTTATATTATTTTAATAAATATATTTTTGATAAAATATATATCAGTTTCCAAAATTTTCTCATTTAGCTTTTAGCGCTCCCAAACTACTATTGATTTTTTGTTATTGTGTATTATTTAACGGTAATTATAGGGAAAATTACTTGTGAGGGAGCTTTGGGGAATAATACCTGGCGCTGCTCTTTATAAACTTATATTTAAAGATACTACTAAACCTGGCTTCAAGGTGGACTCTCCTGTTTTTGACCCTGGTATGGGTATTCCTTTGTTTAACCCAGAAATGGGTGTAATAATACTTGATCCTGAAGATAGCCATGCCCTCTGCTCAGAAGCGAGTATGGTTCTTGGCTTTAATGTGGGTCTTGTAAATTCTTCGTTTGTGAACCCTGAAGAAAGCCTTGCTCTCTGCTCAGAAGAGAGTATGGTTCCTGGCTCTAAAGTGGGTTCTTTTTCTTTTTCTATAGTTGAACCTTGCCCTGGCATGGGCATTCCTTCACCCAATCCTACTGAGGATATTCCTGAACCTTGCCCAGATGTGGGTATTCCTGAACCTTGCCCTGATGAGAGCATTCCTTCACTTGATTCTATTGAGGATATTCCTGTACCTTGCCCTGATGTTGGTACTTCTGAACCTTGCCCTGGTGTGGGCATTCATATACCTGTTCCTAGTGAGAACACTCTTGATTCTAAATCCAGTAAGGAGACATTTCATATTGAATAAGAAGATGGCAAGAACTGGACAAATCTTGCACTCTACACTCCTATCTCCTATTTTGAAGAAAGCCCTGCTATTGGGTTAGAAGTGGCTATAGCATTTTCTTTTGGAGTATATCTAATCCTCAGTGAAGAGGTTAATTCTGAGGATACTCAAATCTCTGATCCAAAGGTGGATAATCTGGTTATCAATCCAGAATGCTGCATCTCTATTTCTGAAGTTGAGGAAAGCCTATTCATATGTCTAGGACTGGGTGCCTTTTCATTGGCTGTGTACATGGTCATCTATCATGAAGAACATCCGCCTATCAACCCTCAGGGTGATTCTGTGGTAGGAAGCTCATTGTATGTTACGTTCATGCATTCTCACGATGACTACAAGAAAGATGATTTCAAGTTTTGCTCTCATCATTTTCAAGATCTTTTGATACCTGAATTCCATGGCATTGCTTTGTCATTTTACTTTTTCAAGAGATCTCCAACCCTCCTTTATTGATTTACGATTGGACTCACTACCTCCATACACCTACTGCCGGCTCTCCATATCATTTTTGTTCTCTCTCCTTTTGGTTTGCGTTGGGCGCCCGGAGGTCACCTTTAAGGAGGGGGTTCTGTAACATATCCCAGCCTGATATCACTGTCCCTTTAAGACTGCCTTCCCTGCTTCTGACAATCATGCTGGTTTGGGTAGTATTTGCATTCAACTTACCTGCCTAATTAATCATTCATGCACCTCATTCCCTCAGCCTCTTTTTTAAGTCTTCTTAGGCCTAATGTGCATTGCATTAAAGGGACAGTTCACCCAAAAACTTTCTCCCCTTTAAATTATTCCCAATGATCCTTTTTACCTGCTAGAGTGTATTAAATTGGTTGCAAGTAGCTCCTTTACTCATATTTCAGCATTTGAAATAGCTGATTTAGCTTGTGGTTTCCCAACTTATACTGAAAGTTTTGATACTGGCGTATATGCTATTGACAAGCCTAAGCAAACACAGCCAGCAGAAGAGATTACACCCTCAGTGGGGGCATGATAGTTAAGTAATAAAATGATAATTTTACATTGTTCTCTCTATGTATTGAGCTTTGGTGTTCCAGACAAATATATGATAAGGAAGCAAGTCTGTGTACATGAAAGTGATAACATAATGAGATCTGATATTACCTGAAGCTCAACCCATTGTAATAGGCTGTGGTTTCAAAGCACAAAACCAGCTACTTCAGATACACAAATAAACCAGAAAATGCAATTTCTCAAATATTTTATACTCTGCAGTTGGTATAACAAGTCATTTAAAATACATTTATGGAAAAACAATTTTACAGTGTACTGTCCCTTTAACTTTGAAGTTGTGTTCCTGAACAACAGAGGTCTGTGACTGTTCCTGCATGGATTTTATCAACTTATTCAAGCTACAGCCTTTCCTTTTACCTATGCTTAAAATCATCTAATCGCAATTATAACAAATAATTCTATTTTGTTTCCTGGACACTGCTACTTAACAAACTCTGAACTTTATTATAAATTACAAGTATGCATTTGGTTATCATCACTCTCTAATTACTTTAATAGCATCTTACTCAGAATGTTATAACTATTCTCTGCTACAAGTTGTCATAGTTGAAATATCCTCTGCCATATATGTTAATATATTCAGAACCCTGCATCTATTTGCTCAGATAAAAGCTTTCATGTGATTCTCCATTATATGCACAAACAGTTATTAATGCCTTAAATTTGCAACTTGTCTATCACCTGTGCTGCTCTGCTTATTACTGACATACAGCTCTATATAATATTATGTACTGTGAACCTGCAACAAACCTTAGTTTGCATCTATGAGTCAATCTTCTACCAGTTTACTCTGAAGCCTGAACATTCCATATTGCTATATTTGTCTCTCATTGAATCCTGCAGCTACTCCTATTAACTAACTATAAGTCACAGAGAAGCCAGAATAAATTGTATACATATCTTTCACACTCTATGAAAGCTACAATAACTTTTAGCAACTATGAATCACAGAATATCATCTATCTATGTCCAGAATACTCTTCCCTGGGTCAGGGGTCGGTGTCTCCAAATCCCTACCACTGCCCCGAGGGTCTGTGTCCTGAGAGCATGTACATAACACCAAGCTTCAGTCTCTACCTTTTAAGGCTAAGATTTTATTTGGTCCTGGTCTGGCAGAGATAATTTCCACAGTTACTGGTGGAAAGGGAGTTTTTTTAACCACAGGATTAGAAGAATAGACCTAAGGTTTGTCAGACTTCTAATTTTCATCCTTTCATAACTTCAAGGGACAGAGATCTTCCTCATCTTCTAAATCTGAGCAAGCCAAGACTTCTTGGAGAGCTAGCCAGTCCTGGAACAAGGGTAAGAAATCGAGAAAACCTTCCACTGAGGCTAAGTCAGCATGAAGGTCAGCCGTTCTGGATCAGGTAGCGGGCAGGCTTTCCTTTTTTCAGCAGGCTTAGATTTGCGACATTCCAGATCCTTGGGCAGTAGATATAGTCTCCCAGGGAAACAGGATAGAATTCAGGTCTTGTCCCCCCAGGGACAGATTCCTATTATCAAAATTATCTGTAAACCAGGTAAAGGGAGAGGCCTTCTTAAACTGCGTAAGGGATTTGTCGTCTCTGGGAGTGACAATCCCAGTTCCTCTAGCAAAACAGGGTCAGGGATTTTATTCAAATCTTTTTGTAGTTCCCAAAAAGGAGGGGACTTTTCGACCCATTCTTGACTTAGAAGTCTCTCAACAAGTTTATCAAGGTCCCGTCCTTCAAAATGGAGACTATTCATTCTATTCTCCCTATAGTTCAGGAGGGTCAGTTTATGACCACTATAGACCTAAAGGATGCGTATCTTCATTTAACTATCCACAGGGAAAATTTTAAGTCCGCTTTTTTTTTTAATCAACATTTCCAATTTGTAGCCCTGCCTTTTGGCCTCGCCACTGCTCCTCGAATCTTTCAAAAGGTTCTGGGGGCTCTTTTGGCTGTGGCCAGATCTTTAGAGATTGCGGTGGCTCCTTACCTTGACGATATCTTGGTCCAGGTGCCAAGATCCCATACAGATTCTCTGTTAGCTATTCTCCACTCCCACGGGTGGAAGGTGAATCTAGGGAAAAGTTCCATGGTGTCATATAACAGGGTATGTTTTCTGGAGACAATCATAGACTCAGTATCTATGAAGATTTTTTTGACGGAGGTAATACAATTCAAGCTTCTGGAGGCCTGTCTTTCTCTTAAGTCCTCTGTTCGTCCATCGCTGGCTGTATGCATGGAAGTAATTGCTCTCATAGTGGCATCCATAGACATTATTCCATTTGTTCACTTCCATCTGAGACCTCTACAGTTATGTATGCTCAATCAATGGAATGGAGACCACTCGGCTCTCAGAGGATAGTTTTAGACTCTCAGACAAGAATGTCTCTGTCTTGCTGGATCTCCCAGGACCATTTGTCTCAGGGCACTTGTTTCCTGAGACCTTCTTAGGATATTGTGACCATGGAGGCCAGCCTGCTAGGCTGGGGAACAGTTTGGGGGTCCCTAAGAGCTCAGGGATTTTGGACTCAGGAGGAGTCTGCCCTCCTTATAATTATCCTAGAATTGAGAGCAATTCTAAATGCTCTATCAGCTTGGCATCAACTGAGTTTAGTCCTGTTTATCAGATTTCAATCGGACAACATAACTTTGGTGGCATATATCAACCACCAAGGAGGAACTCAGAGCCTGAAGGAGGTGACTCGCATTCTTCAGTGGGCAGAGTTTCACAATTGTCATCTCTCTGCCATTTATATTATCTGAACAGGCAGGCATTTCATCCCAGGGAATGGGCTCCCCATCCGGAAGTTTTCTCGATGTTAACCCTCAAGTGGGGAGTTCCAGAGCTGGATCTGATGGCATCTCGTCTAAATGCCAAGCTTCCAGGATATGGAGCAAGATCAAGAGATCATCAAGCAGCTCTGGTAGATGCCCTGGCAGTGCCATGGGATTTCGGTCTAATGTATCCGTTTCCTCCGGTTGCCCTCCTTCCTCGGGTGATAGCTCATATCAAACAGGAGCAGGCTTCAGTGATTCTAATAGCTCCAGCGTGGCCTCGCAGATTTTGGTTTGCGGACCTAGTGAGGATGTTGTCATTTCCCCCATGGAAATTGCCTTTGAGGAAGGATTTTCTACCTCAGAGTCCCTTCCTCCATCCGAACTTAGTCTCTTTGAAGCTTGGAAATTGAACTCTTAGTCTTGTCAAGACAAGATTTTTCTGTGAAAGTTATTGACACTATAATTCAGGCTTGTAACCCTGTTACTCACAAGATTTATTATGAGGTATGGCTGAAATACCTTCATTGATGCGGATCTAGGCATTTTCCTTGGAGTCAGGTGAGAATTCCCCATATTCTGTCCTTTCTTCAGGACGGCCTGGAGAAGGGTTTCAGTCAGTACCCTAAAGGGTCAGATTTCGGCTCTGTCGATTCTTCTGCAGAAGTGTCTTGCAATTTTGCAAGATGTTCAATCTTTTGTCCAGGCTTTGGTTAGAATCAGGCCTGTGTTTAGGTCAATTGCTCCTCCTTGGAGTCTTAATCTGGTTCTTAAAGTTCTGCAGCAGGCTCCATTTGAGCCTATGCATTCTGTTGATATCAAGTCATTGTGTAATGCTCGTAGGATACTCCTTTATCAGACCGAACTCAGCCAGTAGTTTTGTTATCCCGGCGTCGAGCTGGAAAGATAGGGAATATCCCAGAGCAGAGAAAGTTAACAAGATTAGGAAAACATCACTCACCACAGGCAGGGTAGTCTTCAGCGGCAATGGTAGAGCAGTCCAAGGTAAACCACTAAAATGGTCAGGCAGGGTTTGACAACAGTAAAGCAGTCCAAGGGCAAACCACTAGCATGGTCAGGCAGGCAGGGTTTGGCAACAGAGAGGCAATCCAGAATAATAGGAGTTAATAGGCAGATTAGTCAGGCAACCAGAGTTCAGAAGCAGAATATCAGTCAAGCAATTTAGGGGTTAAACAGGTAGAGTAGTCAGACAAGCAGCGTTCAGCAGTAGTATATTAATCCAGAAATTCAGGGGTATAACGGGCAGAGTAGTCAGACAGGCAGGGTTCAGCAGCAGAGTATAAGTACAGCAATTAAGGGTTAAACAGGTAGAGTAGTCAAACAAGCAGAGTTCAAACACAAAAAGGCAATACAGCAGAAGCGATCTATAACATCCAGAAGCACACAAAGTAACACCTATACTTGGTCAGTGATAGATCATTTTAATAAGCTTACATAGGCACAGTATTTGCACCACAGACGTCCGGACCAGCATCAGTGAGAGAGTGGCATGTGGCGATGATGTCAGCACTGCATGCATTCAGACCCGACACAGCCCCTGGCAATGAGCAGGGAAGGAGATGTTGCGCCGCTAGCAACAGCCAGAGCGGAGCAACGTGACATAGCCCCCTCTCAAGGGTTCCTTCCGGGAACCAGAGCTGGCCTCAAAGGATGAGTAGCATGGAATCTGGAGACCAAAGATGAAGCAGGCACATCGTGGGCAGAAACCCAGGAACAATCTGCCACAGAGTAACCCTTCCAATGTATCAGACACTGCAGTTGTCTGTGCATGTATCTGGAGTCCAGGATTTTAGCTACCTCATATTCAGGGTCACCATAAACCAGGAGTGGAGGAGGAGGAGCTTGGAGCTGGGTATATCTATTCTTGATGTAAGGCTTGAGTAGTGAGATGTGGAAGACTGGGTGTATGTGCAGGGTTTTGGGTAAGGCCACTTTGTAGGCAACAGGAGACAATCTTTTCAGGACCTTGTAAGGGTCAATAAACCTAGGCCCCAATTTGTGACAGGGCTGACGTAGACAAATATGTCGAGTAGAGACCCAAACCCATTTACCCACTGGGATGGCATGTACAGAAGCTCTATGATGATCAGCAAACCATTTATATCTAGAGACAGCAGAATGTAGCTGAGAACGAATATGTTGCCATTGAGTGGTGAGTTCAGTAACATGTCGGTCTGCAGCAGGAACCCCAGTGGACTGAGCAGAAAGAGGGAAGACACAAGGTTGATACCCTGCTGCGGCTTGAAATGGTGAACATCGAAGAGAAGAGTGGCAATGACTGTTTCTTGCTAGTTCAGCTAGAGGTAACAACTCAAACCAGTTGGTGTGGTAAATGTTGATAATAGCTCTAAGGTAGGCTTCAAGATCCTAGTTTACTCTCTTAGTCCATTGGTCTGAGGATGGTAGCCAGAAGACATGGAAACAGTGGTTCCAATCAACATATAAAAGGCTCTCCAAAAGGTAGAGACGAACTGTGGACCTCTGTCTGAAACAATATTCACAGGAATGCCATGAAGTATTACCACATGCAAGAGAAAAAGAGACGATAATTCTTGAGCAGAAGGCAGTTTGGTAAGGGGTACAACATGAGCCAGTCTGTAAAAGCGATCCATCACAAACCAGATAACTGTATGGTGGTCAGAAGGAGGAAGGTCTACAATGAAACCATTGTTATGTGTGTCCATGGTTTTTTGGGAATGGTTGGAGCAAGCCAGGAGGCAAGGATCAGGGACTTTTGTTGGCAGGCTTTCACATACTCCTGAGCATCAGACTTCATAGTAGGCTACCATACGTGTTTGGAAAGATGCTTAAAAGTTCTTGTTAAAACGGGAGGTCCTAAAAGTTTACTATCATTAAATCAGGAGAGTACAGGAGTGCGTAGATTCAGAGGTACAAAAAGGATATCGGAAGCCACAGGAGATTCAGGAGGTTTACTAGACTGGGCACGTTGCAGTATTTGAAAAATGGTGGTATTCAGTTGAGCTACCATGCAGGAGGGAGGTATGTGTTCAATAGGGGAGGATTCACTTGAGTAAGGGGACTGATGGGAAAGGGTGTCCGCCTTCTTGTTCTTGGTCCCAGGAAGATTAAGAAACAACAAAGTTAAAATGGGAAAAGAACAAGGCCCACCTGGTCTGTCGAGGATTGAATCGATGAGCAGTTTCTAGGTAAGTCAAATTCTTGTGGTCGGTGAGAATCTGAATGGGATTGGCGGCGTCCTATAACCAGTGACGCCATTCAGTCAAAGCCATCTTAATGGCTAAGAGTTCACGATTACCCACATCGTAATTCCTCTCTGCAGGAGTAAAGCGTTTAGAGAAAAAGGCTACAGACTGTGACTTGGAAGTCAAAGGATCCCTTTGGGTTAGAAGTGCCCCAGCCTCTCTCTCGGAGGCATCTTCAGACAAGAGAAGGCATTCATGGCTTCAGGAGGCCAATGTTTACAGTCTTTGTTCCTTTTTGTCAATTCAGTGAGAAACTTGCGGTAATAATTGGAGAATCCTAAGAACCTCTGTAATTCCTTTAATGAAGTAGGTTGACGCCATTCTAGAGAGGAACACAGGAGTATAGCGCTAATAGCTAAAAGAGAACAAGGCCACTCTAAAACAGTCACCCCAGGACTGTCACGAACTGCTGTAAGTTTAGCAGGATTCATGGCAAAACCCTTCTTCGAGATGGCATAACCAAGAAATTGGATCTGAACTTGATCAAACTCGCATTTTTATAGCTTGGCTGCCAAAGAATTATCTCTGAGAAGTACCTCCCTCATGTGTTTATGATGCTCCTCCAAAGTGGAAGAGAAAACAAGGATGTCATCCAGATAGACGATGACAGTGCGGTAAGAGGAGGTAGGTCATGGAAGACATTGTTGACAAATGCCTGGAAGACTGCAGGGGTGTTACACAGCCCAGAGGGCATTACAATGTATTTGTAATGCCCAGATCTTGTGTTGAAGGCAGTCTTCTATTCGTGGCCTGGAAAGATACGAATCAGATTATATGCCCCACGTAAGTCCAGCTTGGTGAAGAAGCAAGCATCCTGGAGCGAGTCATATAGTTTGGTGACTAAAGGAATGGGATAGTGATTTTTGATAGTTATCTTGTTCAAGGCCCTGTAGGGTCTGAGCCCACCATCCTTCTTACTGACTAAAAAGAAGCCTGCCCCAGCAGGAGAGGAGGAAGGGCAAATGAAAGCTTTAGCAAGGTTCTCTTGGATGTACTCCTCCATGGATTTAGTTTCAGCTTTGGAGAGTGGATACATCCTCCCTTTAGGAAGTTGGGCTCCGGGTAAGAGGTCGATCTTGCAGTCATAAGAATGGTGGGGTGGCAGCACGTCGGCTGCTTTTTTTCTCAAAGACATCAGTGAAGTCCGCATATACTGAGGAAAGGTTTGGAGTAGTCTGTATACTGGCTATTGGGATGCGGAGCAGAGGAGTGACTTAAGAAAGGCAGGAGTGGAAACAGGAGGCAACCCAGGAGGCCAGCTGTCTTTCAGCCCAGTCGAACTGTGGATTGTGTGTCCGAAGCCAAGGAAGACCAAGGATGACAGGCTGTGCTGGAAAATGAATCACCTCGAACTGTAGCTTTTCGGTATGAAGGAGTCCCACAGTCAGGGTCAGGGGTGCTGACTCAAAATGAATCAACCTTGAACCAATGGGGGTGCCATCCAGAGTAGTTATTTTGAGACAATGTCTTTTCTGCAGAAGCCAGCTTGAATCATAAAGCAGTGATCCAAAAAGTTTCCAGCTGCCCCTGAATCAATGAAGGATTTAGCGTGGATTGTATTCTGAAGGATGGTAAGGGTTACAGGTACCAGAATGAGGGGATTTAGTAGTGATCATGCTTAGAGGTACTCCAGTGTTATCTCCTAAGCATTGGCTTTTCCCGTATGAATGTCACAGTCCTTTAGTTGGTGGGAGTTTGAACTACAATAAAAGCATAGTCTCAAACTTCTTCTTTGTCTTTCAGACTCTTAGGGTTTGAAAGAGGAAAGATTCATTGGGCTCTTCTACTGGGGTGGCTGGAGAAGTTGAAGGGGTAGAGGATACTGCCGAAACCGGACAAATAGTAGGACGGGAGAAAGGACCCTCCTAGTTCTGTCTAGTCCAGACTGGTCCAGACTGATACAAAGCATTATAAAGTCATCCAAAGAAGAAGGAACATCACGATAAGTGAGTTCATCTTTGATGTGTTCATGCAGACCCCTACTAAAGGCCGTCTTGAGAGCACTGCCATCCCAAGTGGTTTCAAGTGCCAAGGTGCGAAACTCAATAGCGAATTGTGCCTGACTGAGGTCCAGGAGAGAAAATTCTGCAGCAGAGGTACGGCTAGAAGTCCCAAACACAGACGATAATTCAGAAACGAAATCATCAGCATCATGCAGGAGTGGAGTGTTCTGTTCCAAAAGGGGAGAGACCCAGGCTAGGGCCTTGCCCTTCAATAAGGAAATGATAAAGGTGACCCTCGACTGGTGAGACTGAAAGGTGTGAGGATCATTGTGGAAGTGCAGCCTGCAGTGGTTAAGAAAACTCATGCAATTAGTAGTACCTTCATATTTGTCAGACAATGGTATCTGGGGTATACTCCCAGAAGCAGAGGAGAAGCCGCAGTACTAGGAGTAGAGACTGGTAGCACAACAACAGGAGCGGTATTTCTTGCAGTAACTAGTAAGGAGAGTTGAGCGGTTATAGCCTCTATCTTGTAATCCATATTCTGCAACTGTGTGGTATGGGTTCCCAACATCTATCCGTGAAGATAAACTGCTCATGCCACCTCATCTGGCTCCATGGCGCAAGTATAATATAATGCTCGTGGGATACTCCTCTATCATACCAAACTCGGCCAGTAGTCTTGTTATCCCAGCATTGAGATGGAAAGATAGAGAATATCCCAGAGCAGAGAAAGTTAGCCAGATGAGGAAAGCAGCAGGGTAGTCTTCAGCGGCAATGGTAGAGCAGTCAAAGGTAAACCACTACAATAGGCAGGCAGGGTTTGGAAATGGTAATGCAGTCCAAGGGCAAACCACTAGAATGGTCAGTCAGGCAGGGTTTGGCAACAGAGAGGCAATCCAGAAAAATAGGGGTTAATAGGCAGAGTAGTCAGGCAAGCAGAGTTCAGCAGCCAAATATCAGTCCAGCAATTTAGGGCTTAAACATGTAGAGTAGTCAGACAAGCAGAGTTCAGCAGCAGTATATCAATCCAGGAATTCAGGAGTATAATAGGCAGAGTAGTCAGACAGGCAGGGATCAGCAGCAGAGTATCAGTCCAGCAATTTAGGGCTTAAACAGGTAGAGTAGTCAAACAAACACAGTTTAAACACAATAAGGCAATACAGCAGTAACAATCTATCACACCCAGGAGCACACAAAGTAAAACCTATACTTGGACAGTTATAGATCCTTTTGAATAGGCTTACATAGGCGCAGGATTTGCGCCACAGACGTCCGGACCGGCATCAGTGAGAGAGGAGTGTGTGGCAATGACATCAGTGCCACACACATCTAGACCCATCACAGCCCCTGGCAACGAGCAGGGAAGGAGACGCCGCGCTGCTAGCAATGACTAGAGTGGCACGGCATGACACATTGTCCTGGAAGGTTTTGTTTCTGCTGGCAATTTCCTCTGCCCGTAAAGCTTCGGAGCTTTTGGCTCTACAGTGTGATTCTCCTTATGTTATTCTTTATGCAGATAAGGCAGTTCTCCATACTAAATTAGGATTTCTACCTAAGGTGGTCTTGGAATGCAATATTAACCAAGAAATGGTTGTTCTTTCATTTTGCCCTAATCCTTCCTGTAAGAAGAAGCGGTTATTACACAATCTGGATGTTGTGCGTGCTTTAAAGTTCTATTTACAGGCTACAGAAGATTTTTTTCAATTTTCTGCTCTTTTTGATGTCTTTTCTGGTAAACGGAGAGGTGAGAAGGCCACTTCTACTCTCTCCTTCTGGTTGAGAAGTGTTATTCGATTGGCTTATGAGACAGCAGGACTGCAGCCTCCAGAGAAAATTATGGCTCACTCCACTAGGGCTGTTGCTTCCTCTTGGGCCTTTAAAAATGATGCCTCTATTTAACAGATTTGCAAGACAGCCACTTGGTCATCATTGCATACGTTTTTCAAATTTGATGTTTTTGCCTCAACTGAGGCTTCTTTTGGGAGGAAAGTTCTTTAAGCAGTGGTTCCTTCTGTTTAGGTTCACAAAATCTGTGAAATAACAAAAAAGAGGGTGCCTCCTAGTGCAATATTGCAGTGATGATGACAACTGACACTTCTTGTATTTAAAATAATACTCACAAGGGTTGCAGCACCCAGTGTGCTAAATAGTGCAGGCTGGGGACTCACAGTGCCCCAGTAACACTAATCCAAACACCTGATGACAGGGATGATCAGGAGTTCCAGAGGCAACCCTTGTGAGTATAACTTCAACACAAGAATTGTTATCTACCAGCACCTTTGCAATATTGAACTAGGAGGTGCCCTCTCTTTGTAATTTGCTCTACAGAGCCTGCACCACTTCCCCTTCTGCCTGGACCATCTTGAACTCCTGATCATTCCTGTCATCTGGTATTTGGATCAGTGTTGCTGGGCCACTGAGTCCCCAGCCTGCACCATTTAGCACACTGGGTGCTGCAACCCTTGTGAGTATTATTTTAATACAAGAAGTGTCAGTTGTCATTATCACTGCAATATTGCACTAGGAGGCACCCACTTTTCTTTCTAATGACACGATGAGGCCACGGATCATCTAATTACTATTGGGAATATCTCTCCTGCCCAGGAGGAGGCGGCAAAGAGCACCACAGCAAAGCTGTTAAATATCATTTCCCTCCCACTCAAGTCATTCTCTTTGCCTCAGTTCGAGCAAGGAAGTGGTAATGTTAGGTGTTAGAAAAGATTCTTCAATCAAGAGTTTATTATTTTTTAAGTAGTACAAGATTGTGCTGCTTTGTTCTAAGGTGTAGCTGTAGTCCACATCAGTCTCTTCAGTAGATCAGTGGTGGCTTTAGAGCAATGGGAACTTGTGGGACATAATTCTCACTGCACCTCCCATGTAATTTCTGCTGCCCTAACTTTGAAAGCCTGAGGGGAATACTCAGTCTTTTTTCTTTCCACAGGTCTATGTGAGGGAGAGGACCCCTCAAACCTGGTGAGCTGCCTTGCTGTCGGGCAGTTTTATGAGGTAAGTGCTGACTTGTTTATTTCTGGGGAAGAAGCTCTCAGAAAAAGTGGGCACTTTATTCAAAGACAAGGAGACAAAATAAGGGCTAAATTAAGGCAAAGCACTTTATTTTGAAGGGGACATTTTTCTCTCTTATACGGAAGAGGATTTTCAGACATCAGGTTTTGCAGGCACTGGGGCTGAGAATAGTCTGCTTGGCTAAACATATGGTGGTTTCACTTCTCCCGGCGGTTAAAATAAAATTCAATATGCCGACCGGGAGATTGTTATTTTGAGACGCCCTTGAGGGGCGGAGCTAAGCGAGGTGGCAATCTTCAGTGCGCGCCACTTTCTTTCTTGCTTCCAATTGTGGAGGAGATAGGAATCAAGGGGTTATCTAGAATCGCATGATTGTTAACAAAGTATGCTTTTTTAGGACTGGAAAATTGTCTATCTCGTCTGCTGCTGGAGTTTGAATCCTTTGAACTACTAGAGGGTCTAACTCCAGTGTTTGCAGGTCAGGCAGGCACCTCAGTAAACAAGCTGAGGTGTAGATGTGTATATTTTTATTTATTAGCTTTATACCGCAGTTTTCAGTAAAAACGTTGCGGTTTAAAATTTAAAGAGACAGTAAAGTTTTTTTCTCAATCTTATTCTTTATTAAAAATTGAGAATATTATTGCTAATTTGATTTGTTGTGAGTCAGAATGGACCAAGAGGCTTTGCAAAGTGTGACTTTTTCTTTGTATTTTGATGACAATGAGAGAACTTTAAATTACAGGGATAGACTTTTTTCTGAGCCAACATTTTCCAAGGAAGATGCTGTTCAGGAGTCTAATGTCAATGTTCAATATATGCCGCAGCCTTCTCCTCAAGTGTCCCAACTTGTATCGCCCACACATGCAGTGCCCTGCGCTTCCTTTCTAACTCCTCCTGGAGTTACGTTGCAAGACATCGCTTCTCTCGTGTCTTTTGCAGTTTCGGATGCATTATCTACCTTTCCCATGTTGCAGGGGAAGCGCAAGAGGAAGAGTAGACATTCAGTAGGTGAGGTTACTGATGCAGTTGTTGCTATTTGGAATGCCCCCTCCCAGAAGCCTGAGGAGGAGGATACTTCGGTAGCATCTCAGACTCTGACAGTGTAATTCCTACTGCTGATACTGAAGTTGTATCCTTCAGGTTTAAGCTGGAGCACCTCCGTTTGTTACTTAAGGAGGTTTTAGCTACATTAGATGACAGCAACATTATAGTAGTTGTTAATCCGAATAAATCCAGTAAGTTAAACAAATATTTTTATGTACCTTCCTCTATAGAGGTTTTTCCTGTACCAGACCGAGCTTCTCAGATCATTGCTAAGAAGTGGGAGAGACGGGGAATCCCTTTTTCTCCATCTCCTATATTTAAAAAGATGTTTCCCATAGCTGACTCTGTCAAGGAAGCTTGGCAAACAGTCCCCAAGGTGGAAGGAGCTGTTTCCACTCTGTCCAAGAGAACTACTATCCCTATAGAGTATAGTTGTGCTTTTAAAGATCCTATGGATAAAAAAATTAGAGGGGTTACTCAAAAAGATGTATGTACATCAAGGTTTACAATGGCAACCAGCTGTGTGCATTGCTACAGTCACTAGAGCGGTGGCTTATTGGTTTGATGCGTTGTCTGATGCTAATAGGACAGACACCCTCCTTGATGAAGTACAGGATCAGATTAATGTCCTTAAGTTGGCTAATTCCTTTATTACTGATGCTTCCCTTCAGGTCATCAAACTGCGAGCAAAGATTTCAGGTTTCTCTGTTCTAGCCCGCAGAGCTTTATGGTTAAAGCCTTGGTCTGCGGATGTATCATCTAAGTCTAAACTTTCAGCAATTCCTTACAAAGGAAAGACCTTGTTTGGACCAGGCTTGACGGAAATAATTTCTGATATTACGGGAGGTAAGGGTCACCTTCTCCCTCAGGATAAGAGAAATAAGCAAAAGAGATGTCGGAGTAATTTTCGTTCCTTTCGAAACTTCAAGGGAAATTCTTCTGTTTTCAAGCAAGAACAGTCTAAGTCTTTCTGGAGACCCAATCAGTCTTGGAACAAGGGAAAACATTCCAAGAAGCCTGTTATTGAATCAAAGATGGCATGAAGGGCCTGCCCCCAATCCGGGACCGGGTCTTGTAGGGGGCAGGCTTTTCTTCTTCACTAAGGCTTTGGTTTGAGATGTTCAGGATCCCTGGTAAGTGGACATAGTGTCCCAGGGATACAAACTAGAGTTCAAAAGTTTTCCTCCCAGAGGCAGGTTTATGCTTTCAAGATTATCTGTAGACCAGACAAAAAGAGAGGCATTCTTACACTGTGTACAGAACCTCTCCGACCTGGGAGTGATAGTTCCTGTTCTTATACAGGAACAGGGTCTGGGGTTTTATTCCAATCTGTTTATGGTTCCCAAAAAGGAGGGAACCTTCAGGCCAATTTTAGATCTCAAGAGTCTAAACAAATTCCTCAGAGTGACGTCCTTCAAGATAGTTCCATTCTTCCTTTGGTCCAAGAGGGTCAATATATGACAACGGTGGATTTAAACGATGTGTACCTGCATATTCCTATTCACAGGGATCATCACAAATTTCTAAGGTTTGCCTTTATAGACAAACACTTCCAATTTGTGGCTCTTCCTTTCGGCCTTGCCACAGCTCCCAGAATTTTCTCAAAGGTTCTGGGATCCCTGTGGGTGGTGCTATGATTATGGGTCATTGCAGTGGCGCCCTATCTGGACGACATCCTGGTCCAGGCACCATCCTTTCAACAAGCAAGGTCCCACATGGAAATGTTGTTATCCTTCCTGCAATCTCACGGATGGAAAGTAAATTTGGAAAAGAGTCTCTTAATTCCAAATACAAGGGTAACTTTTTTGAGATAAGGGAGGGAAAATCAGAAGTCAGGAAATCAACATTTTTCAATTCTTGCCTAGCGCTTCAGTTTGCTCCTCGGCCATCAGTAGCTCAGTGTATGGAGGTAATTGGGCTGATGGTGGCGGCAATGGACATCATCCCGTTCATCTGCTTTCATCTCAGACCTCTGCAGTTGAACAGGCTCAGTCAATGGAGATTATGCGGATTTGTCTCCATGGATTCTACTGGAGCAGGAGACAAGGGATTCTCTTCTTTGATGGTTGTCTTAGGATCATCTCTCCCAGGGAACCTGCTTTCACAGACCCTCCTGTGGGATTGTGACAACAGACAACAGTCTTCTAGGATGGGGAGCAGTCTGGGTGTCATGTTTGCATCCGTTCATCGCCGTGTCGCCGCGGCTCCCGGAACTGCTCTGTGTGTCTGACGTCATGTTGCTTAGCAACATGACGCTTTCTCAACACACCCCTCTGATGACGGTTACGCTCCTGCCCTTTAAACAACGGCGGGAGATCTGAATCTGGGCCCGTTTGTTTGCTACCTTTGGATTGTGAGTACCGTATCTTTCTGATCTTTTGTGTACCGATTTTCTGCCTGCCTGACCAAGCCTCTTGCCTAATCCCTACTTGCTGATATTTGGACATAGACTTCTGCCTGCCTGACCTTGCCTGTAGCTTTTACCCTTTTGCTGATACTTTGATGCCGACTTCTGCTTGCCTGACCTTGTCTTTTGCCTATACCTTTTGCTGATATTTGGATGCCGACTTCTGCCTGCCTGACCTTGCTTTTGCCTTTACCTTTAAACCTTATCTTTGAGAAACAAAACCTGCTTAAAGGGACATTCTACTTTTACAAGCTGCAAAAGAGAAATTTGCCTTTCTGTTTGTTATAAACCTGCTTAAAGGGACATTTTACTTTTACAAGCTGCACAAGAGAACTTTGCCTTTCTGTTTGTTATAAACCTGCTTAAAGGGACATTTTACTTTTACAAGCTGCAAAAGAGAACTTTGCCTTTCTGTTTGTTATACACCTGCTTAAAAGGAACTTTTACTTTTACAAGCTGCAAAAGAGAACTTTTCCTTTGTTTTACAAGCCTGTTAAAGAGGACCTGTTTCAGAAGCTTCAAACAAGAGCATTTCCTTTTTGTTCTTTTTACTACTTAAAGGGACGTTTTATCCTTTGTGGCTTTCCTGCATTCTGGAACAATATTCATTTTTGTTATCTTCTAATCTGCTTCCTGAGTGGGTCACGTCCTGGATATTTCTCAGTGTGCTAGCGTGTGCTTTTCAATTCACGCTAGCAGTTGGGTTACATCCCGGATTGATTCCAGAGCGGCTGACATTACAAACGGGCCACTAAAATGGACCCCACTGAATTATCTATGGCCGTGGCTCACCAAGGACAGCTCTTGGGTTCTCATGCCACTCACTTGCAGTCTCTGGACACTAAACTTGATCAAATTACTGCTCTATTACAAAATTTGGTTGCTACCGCACCTCCCAATCCAAATCCGATTGAGGCATTACCTCCTCCGATTCCTAACAATCAGTCTCAGGTACAACTAAGTCCCAGGATACCTCTTCCGGATAAATATGATGGGAATCCTGAAGAATGTAGAGGCTTTCTGAATCAATGCCGTCTTCATTTCCGAAATAGCCCTACTCTCTTTGCTACTGCCTCTTCTAGAATCACATTTCTTATTTCCTTAATGAAAGGAAAAGCCTTGGCTTGGGTATCACCTTTGCTAGAAAAGAATGATCCTATACTGTTGGATGTTGATACATTTTTATCTACATTCTCAAACGTATTCGATAAACCTGGAAGGTCATCCGCTGCTGAAGCTACTCTCCTGGATTTACGTCAAGGAAATCAACCAGTCTCTCAATATGCTATTGAGTTCCGCACCCTTGCCTCTGAAACCACTTGGAATCAGGGAGCACTCAGAGCTGCTTTCCGTAAAGGACTTTCTGAGCGTCTCAAGGATGAATTGGTGTATCGTGAACTTCCAGAGTCCTTAGAAGCCTTAATAAATCTCTGTATCAGTCTCGACGCCAGGTTTCGTGAACGCCAACAAGAAAAGGATAGAACACAGAGGACTTCAACTCGAACTCCTTTTCGTTTGGCTCCTCGTTTTTCTAATCCAGTCACTCCAGCCTCTCCTACTACTGATCAGGCTGAACCCATGGAAGTAGGGAGTATAAAATTAACTGAGACTGAACGCTTGAGAAGACGGACTCTTGGCTTATGTCTGTACTGTGGCCTTAAAGGGCATTTATTAAGGGATTGTCCTACTAGGCCAGTAAAAGCCAGGGCTTAACTCTAGTCCAGGGAACTGAGTTAAGCCAAAATAGTGGTCATTCCCTATACAAGAAACTCTTTGTTCCAGTAACTCTTCTAATTGGACATAAGAAGATCTATACCCAAGCTCTAATTGATTCTGGTGCTGGAGGTGTGTTCATTGACTCTACATTTGTTTCTACTCATTCTATACCCTTACTAAAGAAGGAGTATTCCATTTCAGTTTCTACGGTCAGTGGAGATCCTTTGGGTTCTGGATACATTCAGTTTTCTACTCAACCCTTACTCTTCACCGTAGGAATACTTCATTCCGAGACAATTTGTTTCGATGTCATTCCCACTCCACAATTTCCCATTATCTTGGGATTACCCTGGCTCCAGATTCACAATCCCATTTTTTCTTGGACTTTCGGTGAACTCACTTCCTGGGGATCTACATGCCAGACTAAATGTCTTCAAAAGATTACTAAGTTACCACTCACTATTGCTCTCACAGTTGAAACTCCGGAATCCTTACCTATGCATTACCATGACTTTGTGGATGTTTTCTCCAAAAAAGAAGCTGAACGTCTTCCTCCTCATCGCCCTTTTGATTGTCCCATTGATCTCCTTCCTGGGGCTGCCTATCCTCGTGGCAAGACATATCCACTTTCTAAACCAGAAAACATGGCTCTGGAAGAATATATAAAAGACAATCTGGCTAGAGGATTTATTCGACCCTCTTCTTCCCCCGTAGGGGCTGGTTTCTTTTTTGTGGGAAAAAAGGATGGCGGATTAAGACCCTGTATTGATTATCGTGGATTGAATCAGATTACCATCAAGAACAGTTATCCTCTGCCCCTTATTCCTGAACTTTTTACTTATCTTCAGGGAGCCACCATTTTCACCAAACTCGACCTACGTGGTGCATACAACTTGATCCGTATACGCGAAGGAGATGAGTGGAAGACTGCCTTTAACACTCGATTTGGGCATTATGAATATTTGGTCATGCCCTTCGGGCTATGCAATGCTCCGGCGGTTTTCCAGCATTTTGTAAACGAGATCTTTCGTGATTTTTTGAATATATTTGTTATCATATACCTGGACGACATCTTAATTTTTTCTCAGAACCTCCAAGATCATGTGCACCACGTCAAGAAAGTACTTCAACGTCTAAGAGAATTCCATCTGTTTGCTAAACTGGAGAAATGTTCCTTCCATCAAAAATCCATACCCTTTCTGGGTTATGTAATATCGGCATCTGGATTCGAAATGGACCCTACTAAACTTTCTGCCATATTGGATTGGCCTAGACCTGATTCTTTGAAGGCTTTACAACGTTTCCTAGGCTTCGCCAATTATTACAGAAAGTTCATCAAGAATTTTGCTACTATTACTTCTCCTCTTACTTCTCTCACTAGAAAAGGACAAAACTGTAAAGTATGGCCGTCTGAGGCTATAGAAGCTTTTGAATCTCTCAAAGAAGCTTTTTCCTCAGCTCCTATCCTTCGTCATCCAAATCCTGAGTTTCAATTTATTCTGGAGGTAGATGCTTCCTCTGTTGCTGCTGGAGCTGTTCTGTCTCAACGAATACCAGAGACTGGAAGGATTCATCCTGTTGCTTTTTTCTCTAAAAAATTCACTCCTTCCGAATTTAACTATGACGTAGGGAATAAAGAGCTGCTTGCCATCAAAATGGCATTGGATGAATGGAGACATTGGCTGGAAGGTACTTCTTTGCCATTTACTATACTTACTGATCATAAGAACCTTCTGTATCTCCAAACAGCCAAACGATTAAATTCCAGGCAAGCACGCTGGTCATTATTCTTCTCTCGGTTTCACTATAATTTGTCTTACATACCTGGTTCAAAAAATATTAAAGCAGACGCACTTTCCAGACAATTTCAAGATACCCCAGTTCCTGAGTCTGGTACCATTCTCCAACCTCATGAAGTCATTGCCCAGTTAACAACTTCTTGGTTACAAGAATTACAGTCCGCTCAAAAGCATCTTCCTTTGTCCTGTAAACCTCCCGATGGTTTACTCTTTGTTCCTGAACGCCTTCGTTCCAAGATTTTATTTTGGGCTCATGATAGTCCCCTTTCTGGACATCCTGGCATCAGTATTACCACTCGAAACCTCAAACAACATGTCTGGTGGCCTACACTCTCTCAAGATGTGAAGGATTACGTCTCAGTATGCACACAATGTGCCATGAACAAAACTCCACGCCAACTTCCTTCAGGATTACTCCAACCATTGCCTATACCTCACCAGCCTTGGACTCATGTATCCATGGACTTTATTACTGATCTTCCCTTGTCCACTGGGAACAATACTATCTGGGTGGTGGTCGACAGGTTCACTAAGACGGCTCATTTTGTACCCTTGCCAGGATTACCATCTGCCAAAAGACTCTCTGAACTTTTTATTCTACATATTGTAAGAATCCATGGATTTCCTCTAGATATTGTGTCAGATAGAGGGGTACAATTCGTTTCTCGATTTTGGAGGTCACTTTGTAAACATTTTGGTACTACTATATCTCTCTCTACTTCTCACCACCCACAATCGAATGGTCAGACTGAAAGAGTAAACCAGTGTCTTGAAACATATCTTAGACATTATGTGGATCATTATCACTCTAACTGGACTTCTTACCTTCCTTTGGCTGAACTGGCTCATAATGCCCGGTACAATTCTTCCCTTCAGACTTCTCCTTTTTATGCAGCTTACGGATATCAGCCTAGGACATTCCCTTTGCATACTTCCTCCACAGTGAATCCTGCTTCTGATCTTACAGCCCGAAGATTAACTCGACATTGGCAGAAGATACATCGTATTCTTTCTGTAACTTCTAGACGTTTCAAGTTCTTTTCAGATCTTCGACGGAAGAAGGCTCCCAAATATCGCCCTGGTGATAAAGTTTGGATTTCCTCCCGATTTCTTCGCCTGAAACAACCTTCTAACAAATTGGGACCACGATATGTGGGTCCTTTCCGAATACTGGCTCAGGTGTGTTCCACTGCTTATCGGGTAGCTTTACCCAAGTCTCTCAAAGTCCATCCGGTATTCCATGTTTCTCTTTTAAAACCTGTGATGGTTAACAGGTATTCTAAGCCTTTTTCTAAACCTCCACCGTTATTGGTGCATGGACATCCTGAGTTTGAAATCAGCCATATTCTAGATTCCAAGTTGCGGGGCAAGAAATTGTATTATCTCATTCATTGGAAGGGTTATCCAGTCACGGAACGTTCTTGGGAACCTGCTCATCAAGTACATGCTCCTGTTTTGGTCAAGACCTTCCACAAGACTCATCCTGATAGACCTGGTCCTGTCCCCCGGAGGGGTCCTTGAGGAGGGGGGTGCTGTCATGTTTGCATCCGTTCATCGCCGTGTCGCCGCGGCTCCCGGAACTGCTCTGTGTGTCTGACGTCATGTTGCTTAGCAACATGACGCTTTCTCAACACACCCCTCTGATGACGGTTACGCTCCTGCCCTTTAAACAACGGCGGGAGATCTGAATCTGGGCCCGTTTGTTTGCTACCTTTGGATTGTGAGTACCGTATCTTTCTGATCTTTTGTGTACCGATTTTCTGCCTGCCTGACCAAGCCTCTTGCCTAATCCCTACTTGCTGATATTTGGACATAGACTTCTGCCTGCCTGACCTTGCCTGTAGCTTTTACCCTTTTGCTGATACTTTGATGCCGACTTCTGCTTGCCTGACCTTGTCTTTTGCCTATACCTTTTGCTGATATTTGGATGCCGACTTCTGCCTGCCTGACCTTGCTTTTGCCTTTACCTTTAAACCTTATCTTTGAGAAACAAAACCTGCTTAAAGGGACATTCTACTTTTACAAGCTGCAAAAGAGAACTTTGCCTTTCTGTTTGTTATAAACCTGCTTAAAGGGACATTTTACTTTTACAAGCTGCACAAGAGAACTTTGCCTTTCTGTTTGTTATAAACCTGCTTAAAGGGACATTTTACTTTTACAAGCTGCAAAAGAGAACTTTGCCTTTCTGTTTGTTATACACCTGCTTAAAAGGAACTTTTACTTTTACAAGCTGCAAAAGAGAACTTTTCCTTTGTTTTACAAGCCTGTTAAAGAGGACCTGTTTCAGAAGCTTCAAACAAGAGCATTTCCTTTTTGTTCTTTTTACTACTTAAAGGGACGTTTTATCCTTTGTGGCTTTCCTGCATTCTGGAACAATATTCATTTTTGTTATCTTCTAATCTGCTTCCTGAGTGGGTCACGTCCTGGATATTTCTCAGTGTGCTAGCGTGTGCTTTTCAATTCACGCTAGCAGTTGGGTTACATCCCGGATTGATTCCAGAGCGGCTGACACTGGGGCTCTCTGAAGGCTCAGGGATTGTGGACTCAGTCAGAGTCTGTTCTACCTATAAACATTCTGGACCTGAGAGCAATCTTTAATGCTCTTCTGACCTGGCCCCAGTTAGCCTCGGCCCAGTTTATCAGGTTCCAGTGAGACAACATAACTTCAGTGGCTTACATCAATCATCAGGGGGGAATGCAGAGTTCCTTAGCTATGTCAGAGGTAGCCAAGATAATTTGGTGGGCGGTGACCCACAATTGCTGTCTATTCACATCCCAGGGTGGACAACTGGAAGGCGGATTTTCTGAGCAGACAGACCTTTCTTCCGGG